>NW_024743444.1:0-9950 GCF_018991925.1 Homarus americanus
TCGTGTTGATTTTACCAATATATCACGATTTATCTTTTAATTTACCATTATAAAACACAGAGGAGAGGATAATTCCTGCTTCATATATTCTCGCTGAATGACAAAGAACTGTTTGTAAGACTCACAGGTTCCCTCTACACTACACTACACTCCACAGAAGAACAGTCTTGTGTATATCTGAGCATCACATACAGTTGTTAAGGACAGCATTACCTCCACCAGTACTGCTCCCTCCACTACATTATTTACTTGCCTTCATATTTTCACTTGGTATTATGTCGCTCGTCACTGTGATAGTACTGAATTATTTTCTATAACTTCAAGTGAATAATAAGTTTTCTTGTACATTTTTTTTCTTTATTTGAACAGAAGAATTTAATTGGGTAAAAAAATAAGTCCTTTTAGAAAAGCATATCTCGAATTCACAGCACTCCTTCATCATGGCCTTTCTTAGCTGAGAGGGACGAGGTGAAGCCATAGAGGACTGGTGGGAGGTACTGTGGCGCACAAGCTTCCCCAGAGGTACTGCAGTAGTCGGGCGGCGATGTGCGCGTATTTCATCTACCCAGGGTACTGTTGGCGGAGCTGCGCCCTCACTCCCCTTCCACTCTTGCGCTTGCCGCGTTTGGTAACTCAGGGTAATCTTGGTGACGTTGCTATCTCACCTTGTTTACACGTCCACTACCCCGTTGTTGCTGCTGCTGCTCCTGCCTGCACATGAAGGTAGTAACTAATGTATTACTTCCTTTCTATCCACAATTTATTTCAGCACAACGAGGGTATATTACAGGATTTCACTGACAGAATTTCTGTTCTGAGCTCAGGTAAACACATAGACGGGTTATTCCTTGTTTATCCATGACTGGGGTACTAGATAAGTTGAGTAATAATCACTTATTATACAGCACTGGACCCCTGGACCCCGGCAGCGACTAGAATAGCAGCAGCGGGCGGGTGTAGTGTCCTTCGGCTTACACCTCTGCACCCTGACACTCACTATCATGTTTCGTCATAACACTTCCACGTGCCGTGGTGCAGCTGTGCTCCCAGCCGGAGAGAGGCGATTATCACTATTTTTAGGGAGGATTTGCTTCCCCAACTCGGTACACCGGACTGAATGTTCACCATCGACAAACTTCCGCCGTCAAGCCCCGGGGGGACGCAATGACCTCCGCTTTGTTTACAGTTTCTCCGTGAGGCGGGGACACCTCCTGATGCCTCCAGCACCACACAGCACTTCACACCTTCTCGATACATACACCACTTTCATCCGTCAGCTAATCGATATCCGCGGAGTGGTCTGCTGGTTCATGCTAGAGCCACAGGCTGCAGCGGATGGCTCGCACTACTGCAAAATCACTGGTTTGTAGCGCTTGCCTGGTGTGGTACGCCTAGCACGGGCGCCGCCTACTCACCACCACGCTGTATATCACACACGGTTGTATTCTCAAGCAGACAAGCACTGCCTTATCAGCAGGAGGGGAAGCTGATAAGCTCGTTGTCCCCGATGCTGGATCAAGATGACAGATTTTGTCGTCTTTCGTACCGCCATGAGAGGCATGTGGACCGTGTTGGCTCCCAAGGTGCACTGGCAAGCAAGAGCTGTGCTTGACGTCTGCATGCACGCTCCTCCCCCTCCTGCCTCTCTTGCAGCGCTCTCTTCTGCCTAATGCGCGCCATGTGCATTTCCGCGCCTGGTCTGCTTGCAATTCCCTCTGTTTCAAATACAAATCATTAAACTATGGGTAGGGGAGGGGTCTACCCATACAAACAGCCAACTATTAATTTGAATCGCTTGTCTGCTTTGCCACTAACTCTCCCCCATCGTGCCTGGCTCACGACTGAGCCACATTTGCTTGATTCATATCGTGCATGGCAGGCTAGCACCAAGTTACTTTAAAACCTTCGATCGTTGGCTCCCGACCTACTGCCAACCGGCATTCGGACATTAACCCAGAATCCCGCACCTCTCACCTTGACTCTCTCATGTCATCAACATATTCTTTACTATTAACACTGTATTGGTAATGAACATATATTTTTATAATGATATTCTTATTTTACTGATCTTTGCACACCGACGAGAGACGGGAAAGATGTGAGGAGTGAGTGAGGGACAGTTGGCCAGAGAGAGGGTTTCTGGGTCACGGAGGGCTTCAGGGTGCCGACGGGAAGGTCTCGCCTCTATACAACAAGTGGCGCGCGGTGCCCATACATCCCCGCCACCACCCAGCCAACCACCTCTTGTCACCACCATTTATTTTCCTCTCGCTTGTTTTGATTGAAATAACCCTTTCATGTTTATTTATTTCACATGATATTTTTTCTTAATTGCATGTTCTATGGAAGGTGTTGAACGACACGATATATTACCATCATGAGTATTTGTTTCATTACCGTTTATGTTATTTTGGGAACTTTTGTTTTTTAACTTTTCTTTTCAAAGGAAATTGCTTACGGTTGCAAATTCATTTTTACTGCAGTTTATGCAGGTCTTAATATGAAAAGAACGTATATCGTTTGACTTTTTTTTCGTATTTTACACAACCATAATAGTAATCTTTTATTGTGATACTAGTTTGTACCCTCTCTCTCTCCTCCGTGTTCTCTGGTTGATAATTAATCGCAGCGTTTATAGTCAGATTAGTGAGCTGAACACACACACACGTACATGCGCACGCAGACACAGACACACACACGCACATACAATTGATAAGGAGGATCATAAATGAAGCGAAAGAAAGGTAAACTTAAGTCTTTTTTTATTCCTAAAATTTATGCCAATTTTAAGCACGTTGCAGCGTCACTACAGTGAGACAGGATCAGACGATTATTAATGTCTATTTATGCGACTCATTATCTTCCTCATTGCTTCGGGAAGATGAAGACTATGATATTTAGTATTTTAAGACACCATGTACAGTTAATGTAATAATGAGCAACAACAGTGATGTATATTTGTTGAACTGGTTGTCCGGGGCAGCTTGATTCGACCATAAAACAACAACAACAACTAAGCTTTGTTAACTATTCTTCATCAGCTGAATGCAAAAAAGCCTATCTGTGCGTGTGCGTGCTCACCTCCATGCCGTTAATGATGGGTTACATGAAGCGTATCCCTGTACAGTGTATGTCACCACCTAATAGTAGCCGACACTGTTAGTTGAGTATCTGCCCTTGAACACACCACTAAGTGCGTATTATATTCCCTGTGTAGTATATCACATATATCTGGGCATTTTTTTTTTTTTTTACTGGTATTAGCCCACCCGGGCACAGGTCACTGACCCACATCGGGGCCTGGGGGGCGAAAATGTAATAATAATAATACCAATAATAATAATTATTATTATTCAGATAAGTAAAAATAAAATAAAAATAATAATAATAATGATAACAATAATAACAATAATAATAATAATAATTGCAATAATCATAATAAAGAACCATAAAGAAATAAAAAAGATAAAGAGTGAGAAACAATATATATGTATGTTATGTTGTCAATGTTAAGAGAAATAATTAAGACCCTGCAATTGTGTGTAAATGAGGCAGAAAGTCAGTTCAGCAACCTGGGACTTGGTCACATATGGCAGCAGGGTCTACCATTAGACAACACATTATGCTTCCAATATCTTCCCAGGCGGTAGTACCTCCCTGTTTGGTAGCTGCCTACTACCTACCTCACTAGCTAATTATAGCCCACGTGTGGAGTAGGTCGAGTATAACCTCGTACACACCATTAATAATTATACGTCTTTGTGGAGTAGGTCGAATGTTTTTGTTTTGTTTACTTCTCGGCCTCCAAACACTCACACGATGTTTTCATTCGGTTTTGGTGTTTTTTTATGATTTTTTTCAAGATTTCGAGTTATTATTATTTATATTTTCAGATTTTTATTTTTTATTTTTACATTTTTATTTTTATTGTAATTTTATTATTAATATTATTATTATTATTATCATCATCATCATCATCATCATCATCATCATCATCATCATCATCATCATCATCATCATCACACATGCACCATGATGTATTGAAGAGGAAGTTTTTCTCCACATATATTAAGGAGTGAACGTGGCTAACTGAAGACCCTCTCGGCGGCGTCCTGAAGGCCCCCAGTTCAAGTCGCTATTACCTCCTAGGGATCCTTCTCGCCGGTGTGCTGAAGGTTCCCGTCCATTTTATAGTGTCACCAAGTTAAAGATTAACCCAGGTAGAGACTTGGATGCCTTTCCCGCGTGAGAGTGAGAGATCAAGGTTACCAGGTTAATTAATGAGGCAGGACAGGTGGGAAGCTTACCTGAGAACAAGATTGTTTACGTTGTATAGCTTCGGCATATACCAGGTTATTTTTCTTCTAAGAGGGTGTAAAATTTTAGCTTATTTATTAGCTTATATTATTATTATTATTATTATTATTATTATTTTCTCGATTTTTTTATCGCCGTTTCTTATCAAATTATCTTTCTTCTTTATCTTGTCATTTGATTATTGATCCATTTACTCATGAACTAATTAGACTTTCTGGATATATATTGGATTCATTAGTGCCAATTTAGGTTAGACACTCAGACTCCCTACTACTGCTGTTACCACTACTTGTGATAATAATAATAATAATAATAATAATAATTGTATCAATAGTAAAAACAAACGGTAATAGCAACATTATATATTTTGTTCTAATATACACCATTCATTACACTACCACAAGTCGTCTCCTGTCGCGATGAGGAACTGTCTATCACACACACACACACACACACACACACGTAAAGGGCACCAACCTCGACTTCCCGGAAAAGCCAGTGCAAAAACGTGGCAGTCACCTCACGGACACGCGGCAACTCTCTCCCCAGCCAGAGTGCAACTTAATCCCCTGACGTCTTGGCTTGAGTGCTGTGTGAGTGTTGGAGGTCTCGTGGATGTGGTAAAGGTCTCTTTAAGTTATGAAGGTTATATCGGAGCACTGGAGGTCTCGTAGAAGCGTTGTGATAGTACATATTGTTGTTTGTGGTTATTGGTGACGTTATTGTTGTGTTTGTTGTCGTGTTTTGTTGTTATTGTTAGTTTGTTGTTATTGTGTTTATTGTTGTTGTTCTTATGTTCGTTGTTGTTATTGTTGTTGTTCTTGTGTTCGTTGTTGTTATTGTTGTTGTGGGTTTTTTGTGTTGTTATTATGGATATTGTTATATGTTGTGTTTGTTGTCGTGTTTTGTTGTTATTGTGTTTATTGTTGTTGTTCTTATGTTCGTTGTTGTTATTATTGTGGTTCTTGTGTTCGTTGTTGTTATTGTTGTTGTGGGTTTTTTGTGTTGTTGTTATGATGGATATTGTTATATGTTGTGGTTATTGTTGTGGTTATTACTGTGTGTTGTTGTGGCTGTTATGTATATTATATAAAACCCTAGCGTGAAGAATACAAGAACTGTAGACCATAAATACGGCTCATGCAACAGATTCAGACCACATTGACGCCATGTGAGGGATTCAACCACCGACTCAAATGTTAAACATCCTTTGTATATTGTATATCGCCAAAGCTGTAGTACGTAGACTTATTTCTGTAGGATTGGAGATTTATTAATACACGGTTGAATACACTGGTAAAAATATATGAAGAGAAATCGTGAATTATAGATAAGAATGAATCCATCACCGGGGAGTGTAAACAAACTATGGCTGTGTTAGATTATTCATTACACTCGTTGGTATAGACCCGTTCCATGACCCCAGTTAAGGGCTCGTTTGAACACTTTCACCTCGTTCACACAGGTCGTCGTCTACAAGATGCTCTGATGTGTGAAATAGTTTATGCTTCGTTATTTGATTTTTCTCCGTTAGCTTTTGTCCAGTTTCCCTTCACTTTCACAAATGAAATTATGTTTTTTTATAAGTCAGTGCGAAAAAGGTAGATTAATGAGGATTATGCGTGTGTAGTCAACCTGGGGGGAAGCGGTGCGTGTGTTGTGTGTTGGGGTTAAATTACACTTCGTATACACAGTTTATTTTGTAGTCTTACCTAACAAAGCCTCCAGAGACAGGCGGTAGTGACTCCTCGAGGGATATATTGACGTAACAATTTAAACCAATCCTCTCTTGCCCTATCAAAAGACCACAAGCTCTTCTCCTGTCTCTAAAGAATTGGCATCCATTTGTAATTTTGATCGGAAACAGCTTTTTTTATATATTCTGTATAGCTCTCATCAATTATGACTAACTGGTCTTCTTCAAGGTCATATGAGGGCATCCCATATAGATCCAGTGCTAGTTAGTACAGGGTGAAATCGGAGTACCTGGAGAAAACCTGTCATGTTTGGTAAGGGTATACTGGTTAACACCCTTTTCACATCCGACCCAAGAAAGTATTGAACCCAAGTCACAGTGGTGAAAGGCCAGGGCTCGACCACCCTTAGCAACCTTCAGCTGTAGTCTGTGTGTACTGTAACTGTCGGAGTTTCCACCTCGTTATTAACTCTATTGAAGACAAAATTGATTCCTGTATATGCTACCAATGTCCAGCAACCTGACCTGATCTGATCTTACCTGACCTGACCTGACCTGACCTAACCTAACCTAACCTAACCTAACCTAACCTAACCTATATACGCTAAATGTCTCAATAAATGGTAATAAGAGAAGTTATTTGGTTACAGTGTACTCGCCATGGAAGAGCAATGGAGCCAGTGAGTCGGGTTCTTACATCTCCATTTACAAGATAATTCAGCTAACGAACCTTTGAGAATCTGGGCTCAACTTAAACATGGGAAGAGGGAAGTTTGCTGTGTCGGTGGCCGTGAGTGTGCTCGCCGGTGTGTCTTGCATCACGCAATATTTAGATCACCAGACTAGGCGGTCCTCTGTCGATTTACCCTGAACGCCAATTTCTGGATAAAATATATATGTTGACTGTAGCTGGTTCGATGAATGTGTGTATGTGTGTGTTTAATTGTGTTAGTGCGTTTGCGTGTGTAGGTGTGCGCACATGTATGTGTATGTGTGTTAATGTATGATGGTACTTGATGATAAGACTATTTTAGACTCACTCAAACATAAAAGAACACAATGGAAAAACAAAATCTTAGGAACATCAGAGATCATTTATACCATCTGTCTCTTGACCAATGCCCGCTAGTATGTGTAGAATCTTGTCCCAGTGTTTGTTGTGGAATTGAGATCGTTCTTGGACCCCATTAACAAGAGAGAGGTTAGTATAGGTAAAGAACGTTGATTATCTTAATAATTAAAGCCATAGAGGTAAAGAAAATTGAAAGACAAATAGGTTGGGTTAAGGAGTGTTTATTTTCTGTCGGAACACCACCAGTAAAGGAGTCATGCCGGAAGACGATGAGTCTCTGTTTTTATGCTTTGCTGTGGTGCTTCCAGGCCCAGTAAAAGACGACGATATTTTACATTTCTCTGTCTGTCTGTCTGCCTGTCTGTCATTTGTCTGTCTTTTTGTACATCTCTCACACTTTCACTCATCTTCGTATGTCTGGCAGTTTCTACATCTGTTACTCAATCTCAGTGATGCATCGATATCAACCATCTTTCTCTTTCATTTTCCCTTCCCTCACACACTCGTCATAAAATAAAACACTTTCCCCACATACTACAACATTCCCGACAATGAACTTCGTGTTCCCCTCAACTCACCCCAGGAGCCGCCTGTACTAAGACTTCCTCACTACACCCGGCAGGTAGGGGGTAGAGAGGCCCCTGAATCGCTCGCTGCGGGGAACACACAGACATAATTACACATTCAGACCACAGACTAGCCCATTTCCCCCTCGTTTTTGTCCCATTTTTCCTCGTATTCATGTAGTTATTTGCAGTGGTTGTAATGGCAGCTCTTCAATCCCCTCCCTCTTCAATGGCGGGGCTTAATAGACCCATTGTTTCACCTCCGTTGACCCGCTGAGGAAGGAAATTGTTCTTTATGTCTGAAGTTGCTTAACCGCAGTCTGTGATGGGCTCCGTGTAATGCCTTAGATTACCTCGATCAACGATAGTTAGTTCTGTAGAGTGTGACGGTTGGCATGAGCGGGAGGTGACCGGTTAATTGGCATGTTTGATGTCACTGTTGTCCAGGAGAAATTATTTAATTACACCTCTCTTGTAATTAACAAAAGAATTATTAATGTGTTGGTACTCTATATGTAATAGGTTGGCCTTGATTACTGTGATACTGGTCGTCGTTTTGCGAGTCGGTAAACATGGTCAGTGACATGTCTCACAACACATAGGTTACGGCTGTCAGTGGCCGAGATATCTGACATGATATTGAAGGTTGACATGAACCGTTTACATCTCTGAGGTCAGGTTTAAAGGTCTGCAAATATGTGTGACGTCATTGGTGATTGGCAGTGTAGATTCTTGTTGCCTCTTGATAGCTGTCATTGGTTGTTGAGCAAGGTTGAGGCACGGGTGATTGGAAGATGTGTGACGTCACGACGGACGTTTGGATGAAGCACGTTTTGTGTAACTTGTATGTTTGCCTAAAGACCACAAGAGGCACGCATGCGGAATAATGTACACACAATTATACTGTACACATACATTTGTGTTTCTGCGAAAGTGTGCACAAGCTCGAAAACAAATTATCTAACTTTCAGAATTATCAGTCAGGATTATATATATATATATATATATATATATATATATATATATATATATATATATATATATATATATATATATATATATATATATATATATATATATATATATATACCACCATTACAGCCCCTACACCATCGCAACTACCATAGTCTCTAACGATCACTTTCACTCTTCACTACTCCCCCTCTACAACCACATTTCCCCATTACCACCATCCCCCGCCCCATCACCACCATCCCCCGCCCCATCACCACCATCCCCAGCCCCATCACCACCATTCCTCATCCCATCCCCCACCCAATCACCACCATCTCCCACCCTATCCCTCCCATCACTGGAGGGTCGAGTCGCTCGTCTGTTTCACCAGTTAACCTATGAAAGTGACTTTGCTGGTCACCACTTTCTGTGTTTGGTGGTGCCTGTGTGTGTGTCCCTCTTACTATAAGGTTTACGAGCGTGTAAATAAGTCTTTACTGCCTCATTTCTCTGATAGACTTTCGACTGTTGTATAATTTGGCTGTTTGTCTTACTTATAGTGTCAGTCTTACTAATAGTGTCAGTCTTACTAATAGTGTCAGTCTTACCAATAGTGTCGGTCTTACCAATAGTGTCAGTCTTACCAATAGTGTCGGTCTTACCAATAATGTCAGTCTTACCAATAGTGTCGGTCTTACTAATAGTGTCAGTCTACCAATATTGTCAGTCTTACTAATAGTGTCAGTCTTACTAATAGTGTCAGTCTTACTAATAGTGTCAGTCTTACTAATAGTGTCAGTCTTACTATTAGTGTCAGTCTTACCAATAGTGTCGGTCTTACTAATAGTGTCAGTCTACCAATATTGTCATTCTTACTAATAGTGTCACTCTTACTAATAGTGTCAGTCTTACTAATAGTGTCAGTCTTACCAATAGTGTCGGTCTTACCAATAGTGTCAGTCTTACCAATAGTGTCGGTCTTACTAATAGTGTCAGTCTTACCAATAGTGTCGGTCATACTAATAGTGTCGGTCTTACTAATAGTGTCAGTCTTACCAATAGTGTCAGTCTTACTAATAGTGTCAGTCTTACTAATAGTGTCGGTCTTACTAATAGTGTCAGTCTTACCAATAGTGACAGTCTTACCAATAGTGTCGGTCTTACTGTTAGTGTCAGTCTTACTAATAGTGTCAGTCTTACTAATAGTGCCGGTCTTACTAATAGTGTCAGTCTTACCAATAGTGTCGGTCTTACTAATAGTGTCAGTCTTACTAATAGTGTCAGTCTTACCAATAGTGTCGGTCCTACTAATAGTGTCAGTCTTATTAGTGTCGGTCTTACTAAT
>NW_024743445.1:0-7500 GCF_018991925.1 Homarus americanus
CCATAATTATAAAGCCTCAATTATTGTTCTTCTCATTATCTCATTCAGGGTCAATCATACCATTTATCAGGGTTGTTAATCCGGATCTTTATATTAATGCCGTAATACGCCCTACCTCTTTCAAGTATATCAGGGTTGTTAATACGGATCTTTATATTAATGCCGTAATACGCCCTTCCTCTTTCAAGTATATCAGGGTTGTTAATCCGGATCTTTATATTAATGCCGTAATACGCCCTACCTCTTTTAAGTCTCTTATCCTTATTTAAGGATCTTTTCAGAAGAACAATAATCATAAGTGTAATTTCCTAAATTGTTATAACTTGGTTGGTTTTAGGACTTTCTGGTTATCCACTGCCGTGATATTTTCTAGGGTTATCCACTTATCTTATCTTTGGACCATTAGTTAATTTATCTATTTTCTTAACAATGGCCACCTCAGGTTTTGATCTCCAAGTTTGTGAAAAATCCTTCGTAGCCTTCTAAGTACGTGTTAATATCCTGAAAGGCTAGAAGAAATAATAGCTATTATAATATCCCATTTCACAGCAACTGACTAAGAAATGTTAAAAAATCATGTGATTGAAGTGCTGGTTAAACATGAAGTTTTAAAAGAATCCGCTGTTGACAGATTAACGCCCATGTCCAAGAAACTTCAACCACTATCCACCACCCCTCCTCACTCAGAAGTTGCTTCAGGTCTGGCTAGCCCTCAACAAGAAACACAACGAATAGACGCCTTAGAACTGGAACGAGCTAGGTTCGAGTTCCAAATCAAAATGAAAGAACTCGAGTTGGAGCAGGAGTCGGAACAGGCCAAGTTGCAGCATGAAGAAAAGTTGGAACAGGCCAAGTTGGAGCACAAGTTGGAGCATGAGGGAAGGTCGGAACAGGCCAAGTTGGAGCATGAGGAAATGATGGAACGGGCCAAGTTAGAGCAGGAGGTTAGACTGAAAGAACTACAGGTAAGAGAGATAGAAGTCACCTTAACATCGGAGTTTAGATCAAAGGAAGTGGCATTAAGAGAGAAACTAGCTGCTTTTAACCCTGCTACTGCTTCTTCCCTTGTTCCCGGGTTTGATGAATCCGATATGGACGGGTCATTTAGGACTTTTGAGAAAATAGCCGGGAAGAATGAGTGGCCAAAGGACCAGTGGGTGTCAGTGTTGGTTCCTAAATTATATGGTAAGGCTCGTGAGTTTATAACTGTTGAGCCAGACTGATGACTATGATAACGTAAAAATATCCTCTGCCTCTTATGCTATCACGCCAGATGGATACCGGCGAAGTTTTAAATAAAACTAACCGACCATTTTCCCACACCTTTGTTGGGTTTGCTCACCAGAAAAGCTTAGGTTTTTAAGAAGTGGTTAGAGGCTGAGAGACCTTACATTTCAGGATTTGTTAAATTTGGTGAGTCTGGAGGGTGGAGATGCATCTTGGAAAAGCATGTGGAGGAGCGTGGAGAGAGGTTTAATTTGGGGCTGAGCTGGCTGATGCGTACGCTTTGTTGGTGGAGTCACTGGGCAGTAGAGAACGTGGTACTTCCCGACATGTTAGGTCCTCCTCTGATGATAACCTTGGGAACGTGAGTGGTAGGTCGAAAGGTCCCACACCTACTCCCCCGATGCAACCAAGCTTACTTGTTCTTACTGTAAAAACCCAGGCCATACGATCCAGAATTGTAAACACCCAAAGTGTCGAATTGCTAAAAGTAGTTCCCTGGATCCCAAGTCCAAACCAATAGCAAATACCAATGTGGAAAGGCCCCATCAGGATCTCTTCTCTTCATTCACCTATGAGGAAAAATTTCAATCATAGAGGGGTCTCGTTCTTTCCCTATTCGTATACTACGTGATACGGGCGCAGCACAATCTATCCTCCTGTTTAACGTCATTCCCGATATATCTACCGCATTTACTAATGAGAGTGTTCTAATTTCAGATCTCTCATCCCATTCTTCCTATCCTTTAGCTAAAGTGCACCTCCAATGTCCCTTGATTACTGGGGAAGTGCAAATAGCCATAAAAGACCCAATGCCTGTGCGGCATTCATTTATTATTGGGTAATGACTTGGTAGGAGATCTAGTGGTTCCTAACATAAAGACAGTCGACTCTCCTTACCTGTCAACTCCACCACTGACCTTAAAAACTATTCCTCATCTTTTTCCCATCTTGTGCTGTCACCCGGTCACAGAGTGTGCGAAATGGGCCCTCTTCGTCCTCTAATATTTTCCTACCCACAGAAGATCTGTACAATAAGACAATTAGTAAGGATGAGCTCGTTAAAGCCCAACAATCTGATCCATCTTTGACTAAACTTCATCATGCAGCAGTTGAGGGTAAAGATTTTAACACCCTTCCGTGTTTTTATTATCATGAAGGGGTTTTGATGAGGGCCTATAGGCCCCTGCCCCATCTAGACACGTGGTCTGAAATACATCAAGTGGTAATTCCCACCTCAGTCAGACCAGCATTAATTGCCCTTGCCCATGATGGTATTTCAGGACATTTGGGAATCCTGAAAACATATAAAAAGCTCCTCCAACACTATTATTGGCCTGGACTTAGGAAGGATGTGTCAAAATACCTAAAATCTTGTCATATTTGTCAAGCCCCATCCCATCCCAGTATTTTCTACACCATTTGAAAAAGATGTTGTGATTGTGGGGCCCATTACCAAAGACTAAGAAAATCAATTCCTGCTCACAGTTATGGATACCAGTACACGTTATCCTGAGGCTTTTCCCTTAAAAGCATCACTTCAAAAACGTAATCAAACATCTTTTGCACTTTTTTCACTTCAGTGGGCATTCCTAAAGAGATCCAATCCGATCAGGGCACCAATTTTACGAGCAATCTTTTCAAACAGGTGATGAAAGACCTCAGTGTGGACCATTGTACATCAATGCTCAAAAATACTGTATAGAACACCAAAAGGAATGGGATGAAAGCATAGACTTGTTACTTTTGCCATCAGGGAATGTCCCCAGGAGTCATTGGGTTTCTCCCCGTTCGAGTTACTATATGGGAGACAAATAAGGGGACCCTTAAAATAGTAAAGGAGCAGGGTTTGACACTCCATCTATTAAGCTCGCAACAGTTTCCCAATACATTGACACTTTAAGGGACAAATTAACTGAAGTCCGAACCATTGCTCAGTCAAAAAAAAAGTCCAAGAAAAAATGGTGAAGTCCCAACCTAAATTAGTTAAAAGATCATTTTCTCCAGGTGACAAAGTGTTACTCTTTCTACCCATTCCAGGCTCTCCCTTAAAAGCAAGTTTACTGGTCCCTATATAGTTGCTAATAAACTATCTCCTCTCTATATAGTCCATACTCCTGATCGCAGAAAAGATTCACAACTTGTTCACATTAATCTCATGAAACTTTACCCATTCCAGGCAGTCAGAGGAAGACATCCCAGAGGCTATAAGTCAACCTGTATTGGGGTGAGACCTATCTTCCTCTACCTAAAGAAAACCCTACTAACAGTCACATACTCAACAACTTGGATGAGTATTTTCTGTTCTGAATCCATCTCAAGCAAAGATCTCACTAAGTTATTATCAACATTTCCTAAAGTCACATCAGACCTCCCAGGGTTTTGCAATATACTTAAACATGATATTAAGCTAATCTCGGATGATGTACAACCCATTAGGCAATCAGCCTATCGACTAAATCCACAAAAAAAAAGAGATTATGAAAAGGAGGTAGATTTTTGTTAAAACATAACTTAGCCTAGTACCTCCCCTGGGCTTCACCTTGCCTTCTCATTCCAAAACCCGATGGCACTTTTCGTTTCTGTACCGATTATCGTAAAGTGAACCAGGTCACTGTCTCAGACTCCTACCCTTTACCTTTGATTGAAGATATAATAGACAGCATAGGCTGTGCCAAATTTATCAGTACGGTGGACTTATTGAAAGGATATTATCAAGTGGGACTCACGGATAGGGCCAAAATAATCTCGGCATTTATAACTCCATTTGGTCTTTTTAATATTTGGTTATGGCGTTTGGCTTTTCTAATGCTCCGGCCACATTCCAGAGGGCCATCAACTTCCTAATTCAGGACCTAGGTGGGACGTTCGCCTACCTGGATGACCTGGGTGGTGTCGGACAGCTGGGACGACATCTGGTGCGTTTGGAGATACTGTTTGCACGACTGCAAGAGACTGGATTCACCATAAACCTGGCTAAATCTGCTTTTTGGCCGGGCCTCAGTGACTTACCTGGGACATATCGTTGGGCATGGTATGGTGAGACCCAAGGACGCAAACGTTAGAGCCATCTTGTCCTTCCCCACTCCAAGGACGAGGAAGGAACTCATGCGCTTCCTGGGGATGTGCGGCTACTACCGTCGGTTCTGCAGTAACTTCTCCAGCGTGGCCGGACCCCTCACAGACCTTACCAGTTCTGCGGTCCCTCATCTGGAACCAGAGGTGCGACCAGTCTTTCCACCGCCTCAAAGCCTTCCTTGCCTCCAAGCCTGACTACACCTCGCCCTTCCATCTGCAAATCGACGCTAGTGGTGTCGGAGTGGGGCTGTGCTCCTACAACCGACCCAACCACTGATGTTCTTCACCCTGTGGCATACTCCGCCAAGTTGAAAAACATCAGACCAACTACTCGACCATAGAAGGAGGCCTTGGCTCTGGTGTTGGCAATAAAGAAGTTTGAATGTTACCTCCAGTCTTGCCCACAAACAACCCTAGTCTTCACCGACCATAACCCTCACGTTCATCCAAACCAACAAGACCTCCAACCAGCAATCCTCCGCTGGGCTCTCCTCACCCAGCCCTATAACCTGATTGCAGACTCCTTATCGAGCTCCAGTGGAAATGCAGCAGCTACTCTCCAGACGCACCAGGTGATCACCTCCTTCGCGCCCGCGCTACGGTCTTTGGAGGGGGTGTTACGAACCCTCCACCCAGCACTACGAAGCACGCCATCTATTGTCCTGATCTACCTACCCAGCACCACGAGCAACGCCATCTAGGGACGAGACACGAGTATGACTCGTCTTAGTTACCACCCGAGGTTTCCCTTCTCCTATCCTGGTTGTTGCGTCACCTCCAATTCGAGAGAGAGCGGCTCTGGGAAGTGACCACAGGATCATCTATCCTCTAAACCTACGTACGTGCAGTGACTACCTACCGTCTTCACAATACTCAGCCTTACTCGTCAGCCATCTCAGCTCCTCACTTAAGTACTAGTATCTCTTGTATTAATTTCCCCACGTCCACTTGCTTCGAGATTGTTTTATGTTTATTAATATGTATATACTGTTAATGTTTAGGTTAAGTTGGTTAAGGGTAATTTATAAGCTGAATATTTTGTTAAGGGATTTATGGTACTCTATTATATACAACGAAAACTCGCATCCTTTGTCTACCCTTTTATAGTCCGATTGTCTTTGTTTTTTATTGTTGTTACCTGTTGGGATCTGGGTAGACGTATAACTATATTCTAAATCCCCAACTCGTAACAATAGCCATCTGTTACTGCCGTGTCTTTCCATATACCTGTTTATTTCATTGTAATAGGTCTGGATTAATTTAACTTCTTCTGGTAGTCTGTTGTTGGGTAATGTTCTAAAGTGTGAAGTAGGAGTGTGTTTGGTTATAGATGTTTTTATTGCTGAGTGCAGTCTGTCCATTTCTGAGTCTATATCTTCTGTTGTTTTCCTTGTAGGTTAATCGAGTGGTGATTACTTAAGTCGTCTTTGAAGCTGTCCCAGTCTGTTTTACTCATTTTCAGTCTCTTTTTTATTGGTATCTGTATGGGGCTTGTTGACAGTGTTAGTATAATTGGCAGATGGTCACTGCCTGTATTATATGGTAATTGAAAAAGGCTTTGTTGTTGGTAAAAATTTTGTCTGGTGTCGATTGTGTATTGTGATTTCTCCAGGTTGGAAAGTTAGGACCCAGATGATTGATTTTCCTAAATTTATTAATTGATTAAGGGCGTTTCCCGACGTTATTATTTGTATTGTCAAAAATCCTATGTCTGGCGTTAAAGTCTCCTAAGATGTACATCGGATGACTATTGTTAGCCAATTTTAATAGGTCTTCTATAGGTAAGTAGTAGCAATAATTACGTCTCCTTGAGTTGTATTTATTTTATTGCTAGAAATTCATCCTGAAGTCATCAATTAGTTTAAATTTTAAGTTTCTTTTAACCTATCGCTTCTCCGTCATTTTTCTCGCCCGATTTATTTCTTTGGTTTACATAATAGTTAAAGAGTTTTATGTTGTTGTTTTCTGTCTCACCGTGACTGTTTATTAGTATAATGTCAGGGTCAATTTCATGAATATATATTACTTAGGTTAATTCTCTCGGTCTTCCAGTTTCTTACGTTGTGTTGTATTATTCTTAAAGTTCTTACTATTTGTCTATTGTCCATTATTTCTTATACTTGGATTGTGGCAGTTGGAGTGGAGACCTATCATCCTGTTTCCCGCTTCTGACTCTTCTATACTCTGACGGGTCTACTATTTTAAAGTCTTTGGCCGTAATCTTTAGTTTGTCCGTAGTAATTAGTGACCAGACATAATCTTCACTTAGGGATTTTTCTTGATATGTCCACTTGTATATCCCTCCTTCACAGTTTTTTACTATTGTCCCTCCTGTTGGTCTCGATGTTGGGATTCCATGTTTTGTTGTGGTGATAACTTTTAATCCAATTTCTTCAGCAGATTCAGGTTGTATATTGTGATCAGTTTCCATCTTATCTTCTCTCCTCCTACTCCTTTGTCTGTCCTTTTGTTATTTCTATCTTCTCTTTGTCACTTCTAGTCATTTGTCTGGGATCTCTATCAGTCGCTTGTGTTCCTTGTGTATCAGCTGTTGCTCCTTGCTCAAACCTTTGTTCGTCTTGATGTAGTCTTTCTCTCAGTTCGCTTGCATATGTTGTCTGAAATAGTTTTTCGGATTGTGGATTCTCTGGAAATATCATCTCTGGTAGGTTATTCAGTTTAAACATTTTCCTTAATTCCTCATTGTATGATCCGGGTGCAATGATATTGTGCAAATGTGCATGGATCATACTAATCGTACCTTATCATGTATTGGCTCACTTAGGTTTAATACTGTGGATTCTGGTCTATATGGGCCTCTTGGACCCTCTCTTTGCTATTTCGACGTATGTCATATCCTTCTTGTCTTGTTCCTTTCCTTGTTTCTTATCATGTGTGTTTTTATTGGGCATGCCTGCTAACGCGTCCTGTCCTATGTATACATTCCCGTTTCTCTTACACAGTTGGGGCAACCCAACATGTGTTCTTACATTCAGTGTAGGTGGTCGTCGCCTGCACAATCTGAGCAGTACTTTTTCTTTTTCCGGACAGTGATCCTCTGTTTGTGTTCTTTGTTGCCTTGTAGCAGGAGAAGCAAGTTTGCAGACTGATGAATGTCTCCTTCTTTATTTGATGTGGTGTGACTGACATGTTGAATATTAGAAAGCCCTGTTGTAAAACTTTCTCAGCCATTGACAC
>NW_024743446.1:0-9253 GCF_018991925.1 Homarus americanus
GCCTTCCACCCACCACTCACCACGTCCTCCACCCACCACGTCCTCCACCCACCACGTCCTCCACCAAGGAATTCAGGCAACCAATAAGCAACCAATTGCCAAGCAAGAATGTCAGTCTTCCAGGCAGTCAGTCAGTCAGCCAGCCGGCCAACTAAGCTGTAAGCCAGTCAGCTGATCAATCAGTACGTCATTTAATTAAACAGGCAGCCAGACTGGAGACTACCAACCAGCCGGGGAGACCGACCGGGAGGCAGGCATGCAGGGAGGCAGCGGGCAGCCAGTGGGATAAAGACCCGTGTGAACTCTGACATTTCCAAGCCGGCAGCATGCACAGAGTAAGGTGGAAACTGGTTGTGTATTGTGGGTCCCTTTACTCATACTTAACACCCTCCTCTTCTTACCCGTCTCCTCCTCCTCTTTTCTTCCCATTTCTTCCTCTTTTCCTCTTCCTCTTCTCTTACAACAACACACATGAACACATAGACATAACACAAACGCTCACTTAAACTCACTCTTACATACATATAAACACCTACATAACTTTTTTAATACAATGTGTGTGTTTGACTTTTTTGGGGGCAGTTGTGTGAGTGTGTGTTTGTATCTGCGTGTGTGTTTCCAGCAGGAGCCTGGGTGGCTAGACGGTAGATGGTGTATGTGGAAGTAAGGAGACGTGACTATGCTGGGAGCAGCAGCATACGACGACCACTGGCTTATATACTGCCTCTGTGTCTGCCAAGTAAACCTTAACTAGCGTGTACACCATCCCCCTACCAGTTCATCTGGGGTGGGCGTGTGTATGCTTGCACTTTATAGTTTACTTTTATTTTTCTCTTTTTTTTTTCTTCTATTTTTTATTTTGCTTATATGTAAACCTACAAATTAACACTAATATCATATTGTTCTTATTACACTGTACTCTTGTCCTGTTTAACATTCCTTTACGACTACTTCTCTCATCATGACCCTTTTCCTTCTTTCACTATTACGTTTTCAGTCCCTCCTTCTGTTACTTCCACCATGATAATCTCTCCATGATCACATATTCAAGTCGCCACCATTTCTTCATCACTACAAAAGAGTAGATTATCCTCCTCTCTCACACACACTGTCACACCCCACCACTCTCAGTCCCACCAACACCTGAGTACCATGAAAATTATCCCATCACCTCAGCTGGTCCTCCGCCTCTCCCTGTAGCACCAACAAGACGGTAATCACCTCGGACACAGTAATGTAATAACAGGGTTTGTGTGGGGCGTGGTGGAGCTCCCCGCGGGCCTCCTGTCTCCCGCCTGTCACAAACGACCACGACCAGCTGCTTTGTGGGGCTGCTACACCACACCACTCCACACCACACACACCACACACACTACACCCCACACACTACACTACACCCCACACACTACACTACACCCCACACACTACACTACACCCCACACACTACACTACACCCCACACACTACCTTACACCCATCACCACACCCAACACCACACTACACCCAACACTACACTACACCCAACACCACACTACACCCGACACCACACTACACCCACACCACACTACACCCAACACCACACTACACCCACACCACACTATGCCCGACACCACACTACACCCAACACCACCATACTACACCCAACACCACACTAGGTCACACCACCACACTCCGTCGCACCATGACACTACACTTCCCATCACAGCACCACACTACACTACAGTGCCACAGTGGACTTGCTCTCCCCCACATTTAAAGGCACTTCTTACGTACCTACCTAACTGTTCATTAAAATTTGTTGTAACATAACTGTTCTTGTGTCTCACCACAACTCTTCCTCGTAATTATTAAAGTTTTCTCCAGCAAGTAAAAAATGATTTATGGTAAATGTTTTTATATCCAGTTTATTGTCCATTGTTTTCAATATCGTGCAGGGAGATAAGTTGCTCTATCCTCACCTAAGACGTATGCGTCTTCATTTCACTTTTGTTTGGAGATAATAGTATCTCATAATGTTTAATTGGTGTTGGACTAGTGTAATGTCTAACCCAGTTACGCGCTTAAAGACCTTAGCTGATGAAGCGCAGTAATAACATTATAACATCAACACTTTTGTTACGGGCGGCGTTGCTTCTTATCTATTTAGTTAAACTGACAAACGATTTTCTCGGATACACCTGTCAGACAAGGCTCTTGGGAGAGATGCGATGCATGACTAGAGTGAACAGCTTTGATAAACTAAGCGCATTAATGAGATGAAACTGGAGAGAGATGATGAAATATGAGGCAACTGGATATGAGGTCGAGTTAAGCTAACGAATATATCATTTTTTTTTTTTAAGAGGTTTACTCATGTCTAGAAACTAAAACTTAATGTTCGGAGCGTACTTACTGTGGCAGTTGTAACTCCAAATTACTTTCAAACACAACAAACGTTAGTAGGTGTATCTTCAATTATCTCTGTTTAATAAAGGCGCTGTGAGGAAGAACTAGCTAAGCACCATCGCAACCCAAAACCTGATTTTTATAACAGTGTATTCCCAAAACCCTGTTCTAGCCAGCTGAAAAGACATAAAATGATTTTCCACTGGAAGTATGGTCGAAAGTCCAATAACTTCACATGTATCGATCGCTGAAATTGCCTGGGGGCCAAGCCAAGTGATAGCTGCCTGGAGGAGTGTGGTAAACGCCAGGGCCGCGTTCAGTTGCTTGCTACGTACACTTCGGGAATTCGTAGCATGTGTTAATGCAAACTGAACGGTTGTAACATAATCGTGCATTACATAAATGGTTCAGTTTTTTTATTAAGCATAACTGTGAAAACCTAGTTCCAATCAGTGTAAAGATTATTGGTGAGCCCACTGCACGATTACTCTGCCTTGTACACTCGGTAAAAAATGTTTCTTTCAGGAGGGGTCCGATGAATTTGAAACTGAACAATCCTGTTGTCTCTTTAGGGTTGGTAGGGGTTATTGTAAGACATTCCCTACATTTTATGGTAGGCCTAATTTAGTTATTTCATTTAAAATTATAAAATCAGTTCGTTGCTTTATGATTGGTGAATAACAGTATGCCTCATAGGCCTTTATCAAAAACCTTCGTTCGTGGTGTTATTTTGTTTATTGCAAGGATTGTAAAGATAGTTTTTTTTTCCCAAGCGTACGTACTATCGGCCACCACCTCTATGTAACCTGTCACTACTAGGAACACTCACAAGACTGGCTATTATGGATAGTACCCTAAACAAGCGTGTGTGAGAGTGTCATGCTAACAAAACCCAAACACCTTCAGGAAACTTTCTCCACTAAAGTAGTGTTGCTTATTAATACTTTCATGTTTCATATGGCAAACGTTAGACAATATTATTTAGCACGGAGAGACCCCCAAATGATAATCAATTTTCAATATGAACTTTGACTTTGAATATTATTAATGAATAACATATGATTTTAATCTCATTAGTGCTATTTTGAGCTGACCCTTATAAAAGTATTTTATTCTCCAAAATCTTGAAGTCACACCTTATACCATCTTGTTTTAGTGTTCAAAAGCTATATATTACGTGAGAAAAAAAAACCAATGGTATCGTTCGTAGTTTAAGAATTTGGGTAATTCTAACATCGTCTAACTCTCACTGCGTTTTCAGATTTCGAGTTCAGTGAATGTTGACAATATAAGTATAAGTGATAAAGAAACATAATGAAAAACAAAAGAGTGAAAGTGGGACCCATAGATACGACTGCCCGTAAGGGACAGTGTGGATGCAGCACACTGTATACTAAGCCTTCGGTACACAAGGAGGCAGCATGGCCGGTACCGCACTCGATCGCCTTCACTTCCCCAAGTTGTAACTAGGCACTAGAAGCGTTGTGTTTTCATATGCGTAAGAACGTTGAGCCGCCAAGTAGGAAGTGAACCAACAAGAACACTGGCAGTGATGACCACCTACGTACACATCGTGAAACTTGAAAACTATGCGCGTTTATTATTACACTACAAGGGAGAGGAGCTTCTTTTTATATTAAGAAAAACATATTAAAGAAGAATATGTGAGAATGTGTAATGTAAGTAGACTTTTCTCAATAATATAACCTAGAAGAACCTTATTACTCGTTCTAAGAAGTATTTTAATACTGGGGAAAAAAATCTTGTATATCATTTCAGAAAACTGTGGTACGAAACTAAGTTGATATATATATTTTGTATGGAACCGTGGCCGTAACACAACTTGCAGGATACTATACACGAACCTTCCGTACTAATATTTACCAGGACGGGAGTGTCATCTGTGGAGGCATTACTTTGTGCTGTTTTGAACGTTTAACCTTCCATCACCAAAGACATTCCACCACACCCAAACCTGTTTCCAGGCATGACGTTTGGTCGGTACATCATCATTTGGCGAGAATGTTAGCCGAGTTTATGCTCCGTGCAGACAATTCAACGTTTGACCTAATTTTCAGAAGGCCATTCATACTAAAACTTATTTTTAGGAGATGTGGCGTGCAGATGCAGCGCTCTTGAGGCAGAACCAGGAAGTATATACAATGGTAACAGTGCAAAACATGTTAGCCACACGGGGTAACATGTCTGTGAACTAAGATCTCTGATAGATTACCACGCACCAGCCCTGGTCCTTCGTGACGGGAAAGGTGTTGACAAGTTCGAGAAAATGCAAAATAAAGCCCTCAGAATTATCCTAGGATGTCCCATGAGCATTAAAGTACTTAATATGAGGAAAGAACTAGGTATACCCAGTGTTAAAGATAGAATAATTGAAGTCAACCTCATAATAGCCCTGAGGCTTCTGCGTAACATTGTTTCCTTAAAATTGCTAGAATGTATGAACCATGGGACTAGCGAATCTAAATGGATCCAAACTACAGCTACACATATGAAGATGTTTGGACTAGACCACCTGTACAAAGTTGAGACACAACAGCGTTTCCTGCCACCCTGGCGGACAGTTCCCTTCGATATCATAATACCGACATATCCGCCTAAAAAATTAATTATACAAAGTATTTATCTCCAACACACTGCCAAAGTGAGAGCTCTTGAACACATACACACTCTACAGACTGATGATAATATCACACAGACCATCTACACTGATGGATCTCTTAACACCTCCTGTGGGAGGGCTGGAAGTGCTATTGTTGTGACTCAACCTAACGGTAATATAATTGAGAAAGGAGTTAATTAACAACTGGGCATCCACTCTACAAACTGAATTAGTTGCCATACTCACAGCTATTAAATTCATTGAAACCACTGTTACTGACAGTCTCATCATCACTGACTCTCTATTCTCACTACTTGCCCTTGGCACCCTCGACTCAAGTTGTCACGCGCTTGTCTCTGAAGCCAGACACAAATATGTTGACCAGGGTGTCAGGGTCACACTCTTGTGGATCCCCTCTCACATAGGCCTCATAAAACATGACAGAGTTGATGCCCTCTCCAAACTCGCGTCTAACAAAGACACCGTTGAATACAATTTGGATCTGTCAAAAAGAACCCTTAAAACTGTAATTAGGAAAGAACTTATTGATGAGTTTGACGCAAGTAGACTAGTACAAACAGGCACTAGTCGATCCATAAGTTACCATGATGAGATGTATCAAGTGAAACATGTATATGGAGCAAGTAACAAGATC
This sequence comes from Homarus americanus, assembly GCF_018991925.1. Lineage (NCBI taxonomy): Eukaryota > Metazoa > Arthropoda > Malacostraca > Decapoda > Nephropidae > Homarus > Homarus americanus. The sequence goes on from NW_024743446.1 coordinate 5,660, forward strand.
ACTAGATTACAAGATGTTGTAACCGCTAGATTAAGGTTAGGATATAAGTACCTCTGGCAGTATGTTCCTCAAGCAGATGTAAACAAGACTAAATGTAAAGTGTGTGGCCAGACATATAGCCACACGCTTGAACACTACGTCCTCGACTGTGTGAAGATAGAACCTTTTAGGGACTGGTCCAAGCACACTGTGTGAAATGGCACAACACTTCATCTCTAATGGCAAGATAGCCGACATATTAAGATTGTATCCACTCTTTTGCACTTAGTAACTTTATCAGTTCCCATGTACAGAACCAAATACACAATGTGCTTGAATACTTCTCACGCAAATGTGAATAACAAAGTGTGAGGCCAGACATACTGCCTCACACACCTGTACTCACGCTTTTGTGAATAAGTTACCCTTTATGTATAGAACTAAACAAATAATGTAATTGAAATACGGTGTAACATTCAGTGCCATAATATCCTGACAACGGGGGATAATTATTATGACCCGTTGTAAACTCTACTCTGCAAACCTTTTGCGCTACCGCTCACAGGGTGAGTGTTGGGTGCACAATAAAGTAGCCACTGTAAGCTGCAAAATCATAATCAATCCTTCCCTCGTACACCATAACACACCTCCTCCTTCCCTCGTACACCATAACACACCTCCTCCTTCCCTCGCACACCATAACACACCTCCTCCTTCCCTCGTACACCATAACACACCTCCTCCCTCCCTCGTACACCATAACACACCTCCTCCCTCCCTCGTACACCATAACACACCTCCTCCCTCCCTCGTACACCATAACACACCTCCTCCCTCCCTCGTACACCATAACACACCTCCTCCTTCCCTGGTATAGCTCACCTCAATTCCCTCTATCGTCAGACAAAGTTTATCTCTTTCTTGGCCGTTAACCACAAAAAAATTTCTTTTCATTTATCACCATTCCAGAGTCTTTACAATATTGGAATACAATGCCGAGTTTCTTTTTACACATCTCCCTATTTGTTGCTGGTATTACAGCATCATCCACTAACAGTAAACCATGTAAGTTACCCTAGAAACCGTCTGTAGCAAATTGCTCTCTTCATCATTTTTTTTATCATATGATCAATATATAAAATAAACAATTAACAGCTCGTCGGATCTCCCTGGCGGACCCCGTTAGACGCATCAACTATTGCTGCTTTTAATGCATTTCTTGTACAAGTGTACATGGACTCTAACGCTTTTAACATTACTTTCCACATCCTAAACTCTTAAGGTGGTCTATCAGCTTCCTACGAGGGACTCTCTCATAAGCTTTACTAAAATCTATAAATAACACATATAACAACTTTTTTTATAAACAGCATAATCACATAATAACCTTAAAGCAATAATCTGCTCAATACTTACTCTACTTTTTTGTGCACCGGCTTGACATTTATCAATATTACACCATAATTGAAGTCTGTTCAATATCAACGAATCATATAATTTCGCTAGAGTAACCATTATGCTAATTCCTCTACAGTTATTACACATCATTCTCTTTCCAGACTTAAACAAAACAACCAGTTTGTTATAACACCACATCATCGGATACCATATGTTCTTTAAATTGTTCATCATCCGGTTGTTCCACAATAGATAATTCAATGTATATTTGTATATTAATCTATTTCCAAATTAATTTACAATCTTTTTCATCCAATATTTCCATCGGGTTTAGCCTCGTCCCACATGTTTCCATATCCATAGCTGCGCCGACGTCTTCGCCACCAGTCACATTGGGTGGTACCACGTCCCGTAGTGCACTCGCCAGGTCTTCAGTGTCAATTGCCTGATGACACAGACTCTTCCATAATTTGGTGTGTGTGCCATAGTTATTGGTCTGACCACAGGGTATACATGGGTGATGGTGTCATTGTTGTTGGTCTGACCTCAGGGTATACATGGGTGATGGTGTCATAGTTGTTGGTCTGACCTCAGGGTATACATGGGTGATGGTGTCATAGTTGTTGGTCTGACCTCAGGGTATACATGGGTGATGGTGTCATAGTTGTTGGTCTGACCTCAGGGTATACATGGGTGATGGTGTCATAGTTGTTGGTCTGACCTCAGGGTATACATGGGTGATGGTGTCATAGTTGTTGGTCTGACCTCAGGGTATACATGGGTGATGGTGTCATAGTTGTTGGTCTGACCTCAGGGTATACATGGGTGATGGTGCCATAGTTGTTGGTCTGACCTCAGGGTATACATGGGTGATGGTGCCATAGTTGTTGGTCTGACCTCAGGGTATACATGGGTGATGGTGCCATAGTTGTTGGTCTGACCTCAGGGTATACATGGGTGATGGTGTATAGTTGTTGGTCTGACCTCAGGGTATACATGGGTGATGGTGTCATAGTTGTTGGTCCTCCAGGGTATACATGGGTGATGGTGCCATAGTTATTCAGTCTGACCTCCAGGGGTATACATGGGTGATGGTGTGTCCATGGTTAGTCTGACCTCAGGGTATACATGGGTGATGGTGCCATAGTTGGTCTGACCTCCAGGGTATACATGGGTGATGGTGTCATAGTTGATGGTCTAGAAAAATTTTTTTAGTTGTTTTATGGTTTATTGTTTTGTCCTTTTTATCGTTTTATTTTTTTATTGTTTTTTATTTTTTTTTTTTTTTTCGGTGCTTCGTGGACCCTTCCACTTGTCCTGACGGAAAATTGCCATTCCACACCATATTTTTATTTAGTTTTATATTTTTTCTATTTATTTTTTATTTAGTTTTATATTTTTCTATTTATTTATTTATTTTATTTTATTTTTCATTTTTATTATTTTCTCTTGTTTTAGTTAGTTATTAATTTATGATTCCTTTTCTTTTTTTCGGTACCTTTTATTTTATTATTTTTTTATTTTTTTATTTTTTTTTATTATTTTTAATTTTTTTTATTTTTTTTATTTTATTTTTTTTTTATTTTCTCTTTTTTTAATTAGTTATTAATTTATGATTCCTTTTCTTTTTTTTCGGTACCTTTTATTTTATTTATTTTTTTTCCGGTGCTTCTTGGACCCTTCCGCTGTCCCTGACGGAAGGTACCATTCCACACCTTATTTTATTATTTTTAATTTTTTTTATTTTTTTTATTTTATTTTTTTTTTATTTTCTCTTTTTAATTAGTTATTAATTTGTGATTCCTTTTCTTTTTTTTTCGGTACCTTTTATTTTATTTATTTTTATTTTATTTTTTTTTTTTTTTTATTTTTTTATATTTTTTTTTACTTTTTTATTTTTTTTTTCCGGTGTTTCGTGGACCCATCCGCTGTACCATTCCACACTTTATTTTTTATTTATCTTTATATTTTTTTATTTATTTATTTATTGTATTTTATTTTTTTTCCGGTGCTTCTTGGACCCTTCCGCTGTCCCTGACGGAAGGTACCATTCCACACCTTATTTTATTATTTTTAATTTTTTTTATTTATTTATTTATTTTTTTTTTTCTCTTTTTTTAATTAGTTATTAATTTGTGATTCCTTTTCTTTTTTTTCGGTACCTTTTATTTTATTTATTTTTATTTATTTTTTTATTTATTTATTTATTTATTTTTT
>NW_024743447.1:0-18567 GCF_018991925.1 Homarus americanus
AAAATGACGTTTCCGACTCCTGTCGGGTGACTCCGACCCGTGACTGCAAATTAAAAATTTAAGTTAAAAAATATACAAAGTCAATTAGACATGTAAATTATACATCAACCCTTGACAACTAACCCAAATATCTGAGTACATTCTCTAAAGACCTGGATACATTTGCCAAACATACACTTTCCATTGGAAAATCTTACATACTTAGGCAGGTATTAGGCAGCTACCAAACCGGGAGATGCCGCCTCCGCGGAAAATATTGGAAGCGTAATGTGTCGTCTGCGGTGCGTCTCGCTGCTACGTGGCATCCCTAAAATTGTGACCGAGTCCCGGGTCGCTCGTCTGACTTTCTGCCTCCTTAACACGCAATTGCGGGGTCTCAATTGTTTCTCTTACTATTGACAACACAACATAAATATATTGTTCCTCACTTTTGATTTTGTATTTCTTTAAGGTTCTTTAGTATTATTGTTACATATAAACTAGGTTACCCCATATTTATGTGAATATGTTTTATTTTACTTGTGGAATAAAGCGCCACTTTCAATGCGCACGTTATGTTTATTTTTTTACGGACGGTCCCGAAAATACGCCGGAAAGAGCAACGTCGTTTGTGTCGTTGTCTGAGCCTCTCGCATCGTATTTCGTTGATATCCACCAAAAAGGAACACTAACTTCAACAATTATTATTATTACATTTTCGCCCCAATGTGGGTCGGTGACCCGTGCCCGGGTGGGCTATTTCCCATAAAAAAATTACGTATTATTTATTTATTTTGCACTTTCTATACGTGCGAGTGTCGACGACAAAAATTACGTGCGGGTTCGAGCTCCCTCGGTGCGAAATTAATCTGCCGTTATTTACGCGATCTTATTTCTTCCCCGCTTTTAACGGGTAGCCGATTCGACGCGTGCCCTCGTTCTACTCCGGGGGTCGAGTGGCCTCGGGGAGTCTCGTAGGCCCTTACGGATGCACGTCGAATTCCCGACGACGACCCCTCCGGGAACGTCGTCGCGTCGACCTCCGGCGCGCCCCCCGACCAGAACGCCGCTCCGGAATTTCGACGAGACGTTTCGTCGAACGGCGTTCCGGACTATACCCTCGAAGATGACTGCGAGTGGCCTCGGACAAAACCCCACGCCTCCTGAGACGCGGTCGAGTGAGGCTTCGGTCTACGTGCTCGCCGATCGCCGCAATATAATACTAATTAAAACGCTGTGCACTGTATGACAAGTCTACCCTACAATGAATCCCCAAATCTGCTGTACCAAACATTCACTTGCCTAAAACGGTTAGCACAAACACATCCACCCAGGCAAAAGAGGTGACTTCAATCGACTACTTTTGTTACCGACGACGAAATGTACGGCGGAGGAGCCGCGCGCTCGGCCCGAGCGTTCCTTTATTCGCGGTTCCGCCGGAAGATGCCGTTCCTTATTTTCTGCGACGTCGACGCCCGTCGCGCAAGTCCGGAAGCCCGTCCTCCCAATTTCTCGCACGGCAACCGCCGGACGCGACCGCCTGCCGATGCCCTCCGGGTCCCACGCCACCCAAAAAAACCCACCTAACTTTAGTGAATGGAAACGTACGTGCCCGAGAGTGGCGTACGAGTATTCTACGCGTGTCGCCGCGTTTATTCTCCCGCCGAATGCGTTCGCCAATTCTCAACCCTGCGCATTTCGATGCGTTTTCCATTGAAGGACTAGGGTGTGGTTAGCAAATTATTTGTTCCTCTAATTGACATTTATACAACTTATAAACCCTTCTTCACACTCACACTTTATAATTATAGTCTTATATTTTATAGCAAACTCCAATAAACTTACCTAATATTTATCCCATTAATATCAACACTAATAACTGGTCACTTCAACTAAGTGTGTGTAGTGTAATTGTAATCACACAAAATGTTACATTATTAATAAGGTGACCATCATATACTATAAAACTTATTAAATAAACCAATAAAACACAAGTGGAAGGAACGAGAGGTGGTATGTGGAGGGAAGGGATAGACGGGTGGAAGGGAAGGATAATAGATAAGGAAAGGAAGAGTGGTACGTGAAGAAAGGGAGGGGGGACAGATGGTGGGATACAGGGGTGGAAGGGAAAGATAATAGATGAGGAAAGGAAGAGTGGTAAGTGGAGGGAGGGATAGATTTAGCTGGAGGAAGGGAGAGGAGGTAGGTGGAGGAAGCAATGGTAAGTAGAGGGAACAAGGGGTGGTAGGTGGAGGAAGCAAGCGATGGTAGGTGGAGGGAACAAGGGAGAAAGGGGTGGTAGGAAGGATAGATTTAGCTGGAGAAAGGGAGAGGAGGTAAGTGGAGGGAGGAAGCGATGGTAGGTCAGAAGACGATGTGACAAGGAGAAAGGAATTGGTAGAGTGGAGGGGAACAAGGAAGGAAGAGATTGGTAGGTGGGAGGGATCGTTAGCTGGAGAAAGAGAGAGAGAGGAAGGTGGGTGGAGGAGGCGATGGTAGGTGGAGTGGTGCAAGGGAGGAAGCGATGGTAGGTGGAGGGAACAAGGGAGGAACGGGTGGTAGGTGGAGGGAGGGATAGATTTAGCTGGAGAAAGGGAGAGAAGGTAGGTGGAGGGAGGAAGCGATGGTAGGTGGAGGGAACAAGGGGTGCTATGTGGATGAAGGGGTGGTATAGTCGTCAAACTATCTGTTAATCTTTAACGTCGTGTACTCGGAGCTTCCGTCTTCTCGAGTGCCGGAGCGCGTCGCCGCCGTTGTTTTGTTGGTCGACCGTCGGGCAACTTTTAGCATTCTTACTTAATGAAATACTGTACATTACAAACACACGTATAATATGACCTTAAGCTAAAATAACCATTGACTGAGCTTTAGTTATCCTTAAAATAGCATCCATAAAAATACAAAAACGCGTAGGTTATTCTCGACGATTATCTTACGTCGGAGAGCGGCACTCTCCGGAGCGATGACGGAGCGACGATCTACGGTCGTTCCGCGGAGGTCGTTCTTCGTGTCCGTCTCCCGGATCGCGCTTCCGCTGCTGCCGTTGCCCGAGGCGACTTCTTCTGTGGGTTAAGTTTGTGATGTGAATGCTGCCTGCATTTAATAATTATACTGCACTACATCTATACAACCATTGTATAGGGTATTATAAATCAATCATAATGCCCTCATAAAATATCGTGTTGATAATTTTTAATTTGTGTCGTGTACCGGTAAGCGGAGTGTCGAGTAGCCGGAGGTGTGTCCCGGGCCGACGGCGAGACGATACCCTACGTGATGGAACTACTCTACGATCATAACTGGTCTATTGCTAAAAATTGCAATATACTCCACGCGAGACTTAGCAAACGAGTACTTCTCGCAAACGACGACGGACCGTACGACTGCACAATAGAGGCCGAATCTCGAGCGGTCGGTGACGGACCGCCCTCGGCGTGCCCGTCGACGGACGCGCGCGATAAAAATCGCCACGACTATTTACTAAACGTAGAAACGGTACGCCGACGACCCGACGGCATTATCGAATATTACGATAGACCTCTCTTCGTCGTCGACGCATTTACGTAAAATTGTTACCGGTCCCGTGTACGTGTCGGTTACCGATGCACGTACGGTACGACGTCGATGTGACGCGAGACGCATTCCTAGAGAGCTAATAGCTTTAAACCAAATTCGGACTCAATTAAAGTGGTTTCAATGGAACAATTTACTTTGGTACTCGAGACTAACACAAAATACTAAATAGACCGAGTATACCCAAGTGCACCTCGGCCCATCTCCCACAAAACGTCATTTTTTGTAGTATCGCGTTAAAACGGACGCTCGTAAATCGACGCGGCTAAAATTACGAGACGCGAAATGGCCCGTTTACTCGTGATCGGATTCGTGGCAGTCGATGCCAAGGTCTAGAGCTTATTTATTTATCTGTCCTTAACAGTGACTTTCAGTTTTTCTCTTATGAAATATCACTAAACTGACTTGGAAGAATATAATTAACATTGCTGAAATTCTTATAAAATTGTGATTACTTTGAATGGAAACATGCTATAGTTCACATACAAATTTTAGTTGTAACTAATTTTATTACAAAGGGCTACAAATTTTTATCTCTTGTGCAAAATATACAACGTTTATATTAAAATTATTAGCCGTCTTGTAACGATTTTAGCAATGCAAAGTAAATTCTCCTAACTTTTGTCTGTGATATTATTTAAGATAAAGCCCGGCGACACCGACGGTTGGCGCCCGGGTCTGTGGCGCATTTTTACCCGGGTGAATATAATTAACGTTGTTGGGATTCTTGTAACGTACCGATTAATTTGTATATAAACGTGCTATAATTTCCAGTAGACATAACAATTTTAGTACCCAAATCAAATTAGTATACAACAAAACTCCAGCTTTGCACTAAGGTCAATTATTTCTTTTAGTATGGTGTGTGCATGTAAATGGATGAAAATAAATGAAGAAATTCATGTAAATCTACCCAAAAATACAGTTGAAACACTTTATATTATAAAATGTACTACAATACTGTACACTAATGTACAACAATTTTTATCTCTCGAGCAAAATATATGAAGTTTACATTCAAATTATTGGCTGTCTTGCAAGGATTCCAGCAATGCAAATTATAATCTCCTAACTTTACTCTGAAATATTATGTAAGATAAAAACTGAAAGCCTAAAACCCTGGCTGAACAGATGGGGGAGAGAGTTAAGACGATACGTTTGAGCCGAAGGTCTCTCTGTGTTTATTTAACAGTCCTACTGAGCTTCTCTCATTTTAAAATGACAGTGAAATGACCTGGTACAATATAATTTACATTGCTGGGATTCTTGTAACATACTGATTAATTTAAATATAAACATGCTGTAATTTGCACCGGACAAAACAATTTTTGTACCGTAATCAAATTAGTACAAGAACATTCCGGCTTTGCACCGAGGTCGTTTATTTCTTTTACGTTTCTTTTATTGTGGTGTGTGCGTGTAAATGGATGAAAATAAATTAAGAAATTGATATAAATCTACCCAAAAATACAGTTGAAAAACTTTATATTGTAAAATGTACTACAATTTTTATATCTTCAACAAAATATATATAATGTTTATATTCAAATTATTGGCTGTCTTGCAAGGATTCCAGCTATGCAAATTGTAATCCCCTAACTTTAGTCTGAGATATTATATAAAATAAACACCTTAAAGCATAAAGTTTTCACCAATGTTTTGTCTGGGAACACAAGGAGGGAGGTAGCCAGCGAGCGTGGGAAGAAGGGGGAGGGGGGGAAGTGAGGTGACAGAGTGTCTTTATTTATTTGAGATACGATTTGACAGTTGGCGCTGAAGGCCTGCCCGAGTGTTTATTTATCATTACTTGAGAGTGACTGAGCTCTTCTCATAATTTGCCACCCAAACGACCTGGTTGAATATAACTTACATTGCTGGGATTCTTGTAAGATGGTATTTGAATATCTGTATAAACAATCTGTATTTGCCATAGACATAACAATTTAAGTACCACGATCGTTTGGTACACGTACAGTACGGGTTTGCACTTAGGTCCATTGTTAATCGAGGGACCGCTGTATTGCAGTGTACTTATACTGTACAATATTGACTAAATTCACTCGATAACGTACATAACTAATGGTTGGTAAAACTTGTCGAGTCTCTCGGCACGAGTGGCACGTGTTAGTGCTTGCGTCTCCCGTCGTGGAAGTCCGTTTTCTCTCGCTTCGGGATGCCCGAGTCCATTTTCTCTTAATCTTAGAGTGCAGTGCACCAGAGACTTCGTTATTCCTCGGTAATGACACAGAATTTCAAATTGCAACCCCAATTTGTTGAGACAACTAGATATGTCCGATTACAGCAAATGTGTTATTGTCAATTTGTAGGTGAAACATTTTATCCTCAATAGATGTAGGTTAACATTACACCTGGAGGAAAATGCTTACTAAAGCCTAAGGAATGATATTCCTTTTACACATAACATCTAGCCAGTACGGGAAGGATCGTCGTGTCTCCGTCGGGGGGTCCCGGAGTGGTGGTCCGGCAGGCGTCACGGAAGTGTTTTTTCGAGGGGGAGGGGGCACGGACGTATATGCTATCGGACGTTAACCGGCGCACGACCGTGTATGTTTTTGAAAGATGCAAATCCTCCGAGGATTCGCATCGCACGAATTCGGATTGCGTGTCGTAAATGGACGCCGTGCCGGTCATTACTGATGTAATGATTCATTGTCAGACCGAAGCTTACAGCCCAGAATTATGTCACATATAACAGCAAGCACACTACAGACCTCGTGGTACCGCCACATTCCGGGTTGACACACCTCGGGTCGACCCTAGGTACTTGACCTCGCCGCTAATGACGTGAGTTAGCCGGGTGACCTACAACCTCACCTAACCAAGACACCTGGGCAGGACCACACCTGCACACAGCTATCCAGATCTAACCAGTTTAGTGATAATTGGTTAGAGGTCAAAAGCCGGTTGGGCCGACCCCACGTAAAGGCCCTACGGTCCCGTCCACCGTCATTCTGGTCATACTGATTCTCATTCTGGTTGCTGTCGTCTCTCTCCCGTTCGGGTCGTCACTCGGTTCGCCGAGCGGAGTCACGCACGTCCCCTCCCCGGGTCGGGAGGGGGACTTCCCGACCGGACCACGGCATCGCCAGCTAAGCGGGTTCTCCCATAGGAGGCAGCCCAGCCAGCACTCGCTGGGCCTACGTCAGGGTACGCGTGAGTCTTGTCAGAACGTCCTAGGGTGAGTTACCTACTGTGGGAAGTGTATTCATTCGGGTGTGTCCGAGAGTCGGTGTCGAGTAACGTAAAACGTAATGTGTTAGTACCCCGATATAATAGTGATATTAATGTGTCCATGTCATTGAGTGAATTAAAGTATCGAAGACGTGTTTAACAAGGTGTCCCTTTAAGAAGTGATATATGTGTATTGACATACGAGATAAGATAAGCGTACCGACGCCGAGTAAATAACATCCCGGCCACGCTACCAAGTTTCCGATCTTTACATCCCTACTCTCTATTCTTCCTACTTATATGTAATTCTCTTCTCTGTGAGTTTGTCTCATTACACTGGGATCTCACGTCAAATGAACCGAGGAATTATCGGAAAGACGCAACGGGGCGAGAGGTGCTATTATTGGCCTTCGCGACGAGGGTACACGCAACGCTCGATAACTCGGCAGAATGGGGCGAGCGAACCCTCGGGCATCGCGATGGGTTACCCGCCGCTAAACGACGGGCGACGTGCCGATTAAAATCTTATTTTGACGTTAAACCGACACCATTTACGTATCAATAATATTTGGCAGATCCCATTTACACCGATATATTGTATATTGCTGTAGCTGTTCACTCTAATATCAACTACTATTTGCTCGGTCACTCCTCAAAAATCAGACGTGTCGTCGACGACTATATTGTGCATCTCCGTACGAATGAAACCGTCACTACGACACGGTGGCGAAACGTATGCCCCGAGGTCCGTCTCGGTCTCGCTCGTGACGTTCCAAAACTCTTCCGTTTAATGTATTGTAATCCTCGGTCAAGGGCTTCTTTACATTAATATAGCTTAATGGATTTCTTGTTATAGTAAAGCATATACTGTACGGTCGTATGTCACACGAGGATGACTCCTTCTCTCGCTACCCGCCGTCTATGGCTATTGCTCATATAGTGAACGGCTGTACCTGTACCAACTTATGCCGATGCACTGGGGATAACAGCAAAGAATTTCATCTAGAGTTTCAAATTTTACATCTAGAAAATTCAATCGATACTTTTTGGGGGACCGTACATCATTTGGGGGGGAACTGTTTTCAATGTAGAAAAGTATCTTGGCTTTTATAATGCGAGTCTATAGGAATATTGATTCGATTTACTATAGGCTTTTGTAAGACACAGTACTCTTATAAACTGGGGAATGCCTGTAGAACTTTCCTAACATTCAAAGTACCACAACAATATTAAATACAATACCACAGAGTACTTGAGGTCCAGTAATCTTTATGTCCAGCCAACTTCATTCTAGTTCACATCAGGTCCACTGTAGGCAGTGATGGAGAAAGTGCCTGAAAATATTACTTGAGATAAAGTACTGCACTGTTGATATGTAAAAATTTAAACTATGTACTGTAGTCTTCTTCAAAACTATGCAAATAAAAGTTTAATTAACTCAACTGATTCATATAAGTAGAAAAAAGTATATAAAGTACCGCAGCATTTGTAGAGTATCATAATTAATAAACAATGACATTGTGTTTTGAAAATGAAGCTTAAAGTTATTAATATACTGTACTGTACTTTAAAGAAACACGAAATAAACACACATTCAAAATTGTGTATGGGATGGAAATCGTGAATCTGGGCCATATTTTTGAAGTGTCGCGTACCGCCGACGCCAATGGGACGTGACTTTACACACAAACATTTACATAAATGCCCACTTTTATAGGATTACTGTACAAGTGTACTGAAATACAAGTACAGGTTGTACTTCTGGTCCGGCAACCTCGGGACCCGACCGGTGCCGGACGCTGGAAATTCCCGGACCGTGGAAATTCGCCCTCTTCCTGGATAGATAGTGACTTCTGTTTACACTTGGAAGCACTAGCACCACTTTCTCTGCTTCGTGGTCTCTTTGAAGACATATTCAAGGGTTAAATGTCGTACAGTAGCTTCTCAAATTTCGCGAGTTTTTAATTCGACGTTTTCTATTCGAACGCACAAAAAAAAAAACACGCATAAAACTTTTGACGGAGGAAACTCGAATTTCGACGGATTTGAACGGCCCGCCGACGTTCTGACGACGTGCACGATCGTGTAAACGGCGTTATTTCTCTTATGTACAAAAGATTAATTATTGTTTATTACTGAAAGTCTTTTTGATTGAATTAATGTTTGTGTGAGCAAAATGAGCAATACAATTCATTAATAATACGTTCAATATTAAAACGCGAGGAAATGAGACGGCACTGTTTTCGTCGATTACAAAACCGGCGACTGACCGGTTCTACGTATAAAACTGAAGAAAATAAGACCCTGGTTGTAGCTGTAGTAAAATTAATATGGTTCTTTTAAGTATCGACAATAATATAAAGTAATAACAATAAATAAATCTGGCGACCATCATCGGGTAACATTACTGTTCATATAATTGGTAATGTTTGGTCGACGTTCGGTTTCAAACTGAAAGGCCTGATTATTATTTAAAATTGGCCTATATAAATTTTCGGATCCGACCTGAGTAATGTTTAATCTGTATTGTCGTCAGAACTAATCAAATCATGTATCAGCCAATTCAAAACTGGTGAAACTCATACTATGGTCTGCGTGGCAATATCAGAGTCATTTTACTTTCTACTTAAGAATATGAAAGCAACACTTATTGACAACTAAAATATATATTGAAGGGTTAAATGTTGTACTCTGTATAGACAAGCAGAGAGAGAGAGCTGCCGGATGTAAACAAACCTTAATTTCCCCCGGCTTTGTTGTTGTTGTTGTTTTTTTTTTTACGGGGATTAGCCCACCCGGGCATAGGTCACTGACCCACATTGGGGCCTGAGGAGCAAAAATTTAATACTCCTGTAATAATAATAATAATAATTCAGATAAAAAAAAAAGCTGCCTATCTACCTATTGGACAAACTAAAATCGTTCCGGACCACAGAATGCCGGACTAGAGAGATACAACCTGTACTCTAATACACTCGGCTTTTACGCCCAATGACACGACGTGAAGTAACGACGTCGGAATTACCTCCCGGCGGCGTTTCTCCGTTTGCCGTTAACGGCGTCGTGTGCGAGACCGGACGGGTCTGTACGGTCGAGTCTCGACTTGTCATACCGAGATGTGTTGTTGGTCCTTGAAGCTTCCTGGAAATGTGACCAATAGCTATATAATACACAACACTGTAAAACTATTAAATTATAGGCAGGGATTATCTGACCGGTACTCGGCACAATAACCGCCGGTTATTTTACAGAGATCTAAAATAAAACTAAATCCTTTTGTCAACAGAAATTATACAATTAAATAATACCATAATGTAATGACTTGTTTAATGCCCCCAACCATCCCATTAAAATCCCATACGATCCCCGCAGGTCCCGGTCAAATAGCCGACGGTTATTTGGCCCAGAATCGTGGTCGAATAACAACTTCGTATTAAAAATAAACGTTACTTATTAGTTTAACACCACATTGACAAACCGATTACTCAAATAGGTTACGTTAGGTTGAAATTATCTTTTCCCAACGGTTTTTATGGATATTTTGAACGATTATGACTTTCGGAAAATAGGTGCACGGCCAAAACGATAATTTTACCAGTTTTTATTTGGATTTTTTCTAATAAATAAATATGATCTTCATTTCCTTACACTAACAAAAACAATGAATCTTCCAAAGTGAATTAGACTTTCAACATGAAGGGTTAAAAATCAACATTGAAAACCCTACCTAACCTAATCTAAACTACCTAACTTCTTGCAATGGACGAGCAAAAATTTAATCGGCATACCGGGTTTCGTACAGTCCGATAGTGTTTACATTTCGTGGACGTGACCGACGTAGAACGAAACTGCGACGACGTCGACGGAATCTTATCGTGCTGCCGGGAGAAAGGCACAATTTTGCAGGATTTATTATTTAAATCTCTCTGCTGTGACCAATCAGAGGACAGTGCAAATCTATTGTGATATTTACGCAGGAGCAAAAACTTTTTTTCTAGATATATTCAAGCCTCCCTCGTGACCTAAATGTTGAAGACGAGAACCGACTCGCCGACAAAACATTAAAACACAAAAACAAAACATTAAAGAAATAACTTTTTTTTATCATTAGTTAAATACAGCTACTCCTCGACTTACGACCGCCTCGGTGGTACAGTGAGTTCTGCTATAACGCGTGTTTTGATAACGCGAATTTGCTCTGACGCGATTTATGAATTAGGAACGACATTTGTATAACATGACGCTTCGTTTCCTTTATAACACCCGATTTTTATACCATTTAATATAACTGCTGATATATTTGAAAAGAATCATCGTAAAATAGTTCTGGTGATAGAATTCCCAGTGATGATCGTAAAAGAAAGGATATAACACTTGAAGAGAAGCTCGATTTTATCAACCTCAAAATCACCCTTCTCCCCCATCAAGTAAAGTGTTACATTTACTGTATGATTTCATTATTAGATATGAATGTAACATTTATTTAGACTGTGCTATCCTTTGTGTTAGGCTAACTACTAAATTTTTCGATTTCGAGTAATCTGCACCTAACCCTATTTTCTCCCTCAAAAGCCACCGTATTATTTCTGGCGATCGCGACGCAGTGCTCGGCGTTATAGCGAAACTTCTGTACCAAAAATGTTGTCCAATTACCTGTTCTTCGCGTTACCGGTTGCGTCAATTTCTTAGTCCGATAATGGTAATCAGAGTATGGCGGTTCGTGGTGCGAAGAAGACACCGTTTTAGATTTTCTATGTACGGTATTATTTTCGACTTGCGACCCGGTCGCCGGTCCCTAACCCCGTCGTCAGTCGGGGACCGACTGTACCGTAATGTGCTGGCTATATACGGTACATGGCTTTCTACTGTGCTCGTTATCTCTAAAGGATTGGTTGGTTCATCGAGGCGAGGAAGCCGCCATCTGTCTGTCGAGAAGCTCCTGTATTGGCTTATAATCGACGTGTACGGTCACCCCAAAATAATATCTTTAGCCACGGGGTCGACGTGATTCGAGGCTATTCGACCGACGTTACACGACCCGTTTCAGAACTGTTGCTAACTCTACGTCTACACCTTTGAGCACGAATGAGTATACATATGTTTTTGAGAGATGCGAATCCTCCGAGGCTTCCGATCGCACGTTACGCGAATTGAGATTGCGTGTCGTGAATGGACGCCGACGCCGTGCCGGTCATTAATGGGATCTTACGTCAAACGAACCGAGGAATTATCGGAAAGACGCAACGGGGCGAGCGAACCGGCGATATCGCGATGGGTCGGCCGCCACGAAACGACCGGCGACGCGCCGATTTAAATTCTTATTGTGACGTTAAACCGATACCATTTACGTGGTGGTGGTGAAATGTCCGCCTCGAGGTCCGTCTCGGTTGCGACGTTCCAAAACTCTTTCATTTAGCGTATATTTTGATATTATTGTAATCCTCGGTTGAGGCCTTGTTTCTACCCAGCACGATACATACATTAATATAGCTTAATGAATTTCTTGTTATAGTAAAGCATATACAGTTGTATGTCACACGAGGATGACTCCCTCGCTACCCGCCGTCTATAGCTGTTGCCGATACAGTGAGCGGGCGTACCGACTTATGCTGACGCAATGGGGATCACATCAATGTATTTCATCTAGAGTTTCAAATTTTACCGCAAGAAAATCTATCGATAGTTTTTGGGGGACCGTACATAATTTGGGTGGAACTTTTTTCATTGTAGAAAAGTATCTTGGCTTTTATAATGCGCGTCTATAGGAATATTGATTCGATTTAATATAGGTTTTTAAGGCATAATACTCTTATAAACTGGGGAATGCCTGTAGAACTTTCCTAACATTCAAAGTACCACAACAATATTAAATACAATACCACAGAGTACTTGAGGTCCAGCCAACTTCATTCTAGTTCACATCAGGTCCAAAGGTTCAGGTCCACTTTAGGCAGTGATGGAGAAAGTGCCTGAAAATATTACTTAAGATAAAGTACTGCACTGTTATGTAAAAATTTAAACTATGGACTGTAGTCTTCTTCAACACTATGCAAATAAAAGTTTAATTAGCTCAACTGAATCATACAAGTAGAAAAAGTAGCACAGTATTTGTAGAGTAACATAATTAATACTGTAACAATGAAATTAGGCTTTAAAAACGAAACTAAAAGTTATTAATATATTATACTGTACTGTACTTTAAAGAAAAACAAAATAAACACACATTCAAAATTTGGTATGGGATGGAAAACGTGAATCTGGGCCACAGTTTTGACGTGTCGCGTACCGCCGACGCCAATGGGACCTGACTTTTAGACACAAACATTTATGAAAATGCCCACTTTTATAGGATTACTGTACAAGTGCACTTAAATACAAGTACTCTAATGCACTCGACTCGTACACCCGACGACGCGACGTGAAGTGACGACGTCGGTCTCGCCTCCCGCGGGTCGGCGGCGTTTGTCCGTTAACGGAGTCTGAGCTTGCCATGGAGATTATTTGACCGAGATCTAAAATAAAACAATACTTTTGCCCACAGAAACTTCTACAATTAAATAATACCACAGTGTAATGACTTGTTTAATGCCCACAATCATCCCGACTACAATCCCATTAAAATCGTATGCGTACGATCCTCGCAGGTCCCGGTCAAATAGCCGACGGTTTATTTGGTCCAATAACAACTTCGTACACTTATAACAAAGGCACTTGTTTGTTTAATACCACATAGAGAAACTGATTTCTCAAATCGGTTAGGTTAGGTTGAAATTAGGTTTTTCCAATAGTTTTTGATGTGTTTAGAATGAGTCTGACCTCGGCGCTTCGCCGAAACTGCAATTTTCCGTGTTTTTATTTTGTTTTGCTTTTTCTAATAGAAACGTGTGACCTTTATTTCCTTTAACACTAGAAACAACAACAACAACAATCATTCTTCCAAACTGAATTACACTTTCAACATGAAAGGTTAAACAAAATTGAAAACCCTATCTAACCTTTTGTGACGGACGCACAAAAAATGAATTGGCACACCCGGTTTCTTACGCGACGCATCGCGGTTACATTTTGTGGACGTGACCAAAATAAGACGAAGTTACGACAATATTGACGGATTCTTATTGCACTAGCGGGCAAAAACTTTTGCCCAATTTAATACCTAAATTCCTTTCGTTTGAATTTCACATAATCTGCTGTGACCAATCAGAGGACAGTTCAAATCTATTGGGATTGCAAATTAGTTTCTTAAACGTATTCCAGCTTCCCTAGTGACCTATAAATGCTAATGACTCACTGACAAACATTAATGAAATAACTTTTTCATTTACCATCAGTTAAATAAAATAACCTTAATATATTATTTGAAGTGTTACGGGATAGGAAAGGTTAGGTTAGGTTAGGTTTTTTCTTTTTTTCTCAGAACACCACTACCACCAGCAAGAGTTTTTCCGATTTGGTTCATATTTTCCATAAGTGTTCTTATTATTATATTTTAAAAGAGGCGACAACTTTTTATTTTAATTAAAAGCACTTTTTTATTCATTTTTTATATGATCTTAAATCACCTGTAATGGGCAAGGAATGAACGTTGGAGGAAATGGGGGGAAAACACTGAAAAACCGAGCACGCGACACTAAAACGATGTCTCTCCGTGTTCTGTGGCGCATAATTACATTTACCGTAAACACTCCTCCAAAAAATTGGCAGATTCGCCGCGTCGCGTTTCTTTATAGCCGCCTCGCCGAGTCCGAGCGCACTCTTGCATCCACAAAAATACAAATTACACCGTGACGCTTCTATAAAGTTGCTTTCGTTGGTACCAGATATCAAAATAAGTACAGGTACTTTGTTTAATATGGCAATTCCACGCCCTGGCTAGGAAGTTAGGTAAGGTTAGGTAGGTCGCTTTGGTTGGTTATATTACATCAGATTATACAGTACAGTATTAGCTTCTAGCAAATGTCGCCTCTTAAAATTCTATAACATCATCATCATCTGGAAAAAATGAACAAAATCAAACTCGTCCCGGTAACTGAGGTCATATCTCCATAACGGCTCATTTATACCAGAAATGAAGGTTAGAATTGCTCGAAAAACATAATACACTAGGGAAAACCTAGTCGCTAAACGAATCTCGGGAATTTTATAATTTCAATCAGTAATTTTGACAATTCTAAGACAATTTTCTTCAATAACATTTCTGGAACAAAATACATTTAAGCGAGATATTTAACAGTTCATTATGCATGTCTGTTCATGAAGGTACACACCCACGTTAGTTTATGTTTGGTTAGGTTAGGTTAAATCCAAAACTTTTTCCGATGGGTTTTTGTGCATTTTGGACAGTTTTTACCTCGATTCTTACAGCTCTAGTTTCTGAGGAGCAGGGTGGTAAATTTTTACAAGTGGACAGCCATTGACTTTTTGTTGAGCAATGTGTTTTTCCAATAGTTTAGACAATGTTAAAACACGTTTCTTCTACGACGTTTTCCTCAGAAATTACTTAAAATTACCTAATCTCCCTGCTATATTTAAGTCATTTGTGAGGGAAACGTCACTGAAGAAAAGTGGGTTAATATTGGTCCATTGGCTGTCCGCAGGTTCCCGCCATGTTTACCCGAGGTTATACTCCTAACTCGTCTCCTCCTCGTAGGTTAGGTTAGGTAGGTTCTTTGGTATGAGAATTAGTTTTTGGTGTACTTTGGTGTTTTACTCAAATTTGACCTCTATTTTATTGGCAAAATTAGCAGTTTGTTAAAATTGAAAATGTTCTTTTTTTGCAAAACACGTTACTTTACAAAAGAAAAGGGCACACTTGAGTACAACACTGAAAAATCTCGAAAAAAAACATTCTACAAAACCCGAGGACAGCCAATGGAACAACACATTGATCAACAACTCCATGGTTGTCCACTTATATTAATTCACCAGGGGCTTATCTCAAAACTAGTGATTTGCGCCACAAATGAAGGTCAAATTCGTTCATTACATCAAAAACCACCGGAAAAACATACTTTAAATTTTGATGTCATATAGCGGCAAAAAGTGGAAATATACCAATACAGTACTTCACCACCTCCACCAGATGACCCAGCACAATTAACTAAATTAACCATTAAATACACTCTGTCTAACCATAATAATTCTCCAATAACTTCTTAGTATTATTAATGTTAAATATCTGGTATAATATTATGAATAAATGTCTTACCGATGCCTCAGGCCGATATTTTCGGGGCTGTCAGATCGTGGTACACTTGGTCCGTCCTCCACCTTCTTCCTCTGTCTTGTGGCTCCAGCTGGTGATGGATCCAAGAACCACCAGACGAGAAACTCTCCCCTGTACCCCGTGATGAAGGTTTAGTAGTGCTGTTAACTCATAGATGGCGCTCACCTCCAACTCTCCCCTGTACCCCGTGATGAAGGTTTAGTAGTGCTGTTAACTCATAGATGGCGCTCACCTCCAACTCTCCCCTGTACCCCGTGATGAAGGTTTAGTAGTGCTGTTGACTCATAGATGGCGCTCACCTCCAACTCTCCCCTGTACCCCGTGATGAAGGTTTAGTAGTGCTGTTGACTCATAGATGGCGCTCACCTCCAACTCTCCCCTGTACCCCGTGATGAAGGTTTAGTAGTGCTGTTAACTCATAGATGGCGCTCACCTCCATATCATTCCTTATCTTATTACTTTTTTACGTTGAATATGTAAAACAGCCATTTGAATAATCATTTATTAACATTTACATAAAACTATGTTAGCATGAAATAGAGTCCGTAAAAATAAAATGATTTTTGGTGTGAAATAACTGAAAAACATAAATATTTCAGTAATTTAACAAGAAAGAAAATGTGCCTTCGTTGTTGGAGCACTGCAGAAACTTGTACTTCTTGGAGGAACTAAAGCAAATTATAGATCTATTATATATATATACAAACTTTGAAGTATTCTCACCACATTCATTAACAATACTGTACGTTAATAAAGCCTATATGTTGGTGGTACTTATATACTGCCTGGAATACTTAAGTACTGCTGGTTCACTTAAAGGGTGAAACTTTTATTATTTAGAATCAGTGAGAAGTTGAACCATTTTTATTGTTAGCAATACTTGTCACGATGTTGTCAAATAAGGCTTCTGAGACTTTATGGTTTGCTTGAATGGCTATAGGCCGTTGCTTACACTTTCAAAGAGGCCAATGAATTCCATAGTAGATTTAGGAATGTATAGAAGGAACCCAGCCAGACATTTATTGAATTAGTTTATTTTATTACCAAGCTTAAAGACTTTTCATTTTTAAATGAGCTTATTATGAGTGACCATTATCTCCAGATTCAGATGTGTATTTATGTGAAAGTGACAAATGTAGAGAAACTTCCAACTTTAATATGCGCTGTATTTTTTTTATTCATAATCTTTCACATCAAAGTCAATTGTGATCTGGTTTTTGAAGTTTTGATAAATATAGCATGACGAATTCTACGACTTTCTATGGGCGGCCAGAAACAGACACCACCACAGTAAAGCCGCTAATGGTTGTTACGCCTGTTTAACTCCCGGTAAAACCACATTCATTAATCTCTATAGTGAAAAATTAACAAGTTATAAATAGAAAAATATTAAATTAGCAATAGAAAGGCGATAAATAGTCACGACATAGTGAAGTTTTATGGAACAATTATCGAGAAATGAAATGTCTTAAACACTTGTGATAAGGTGGTTAGCCCAGTTAAGATTTTCCCGCCTAAATCACATGTATCTCCCCTCCTCCCTCCCACCACTGCCGTCCTTAAATACTCTGAAAGCTGTGACGGGAGGTCAGTACTGATCATAACCTCAAAGGAAGTAATGCTACTGGAACCATGGATATACATCTCTTCATTCTTTAAATGCTGGTGTTATTTTTCTTGAGTATATTTCTCGTGTTGGTTAAAAATGAGTTTTGTTGATTTACTATTTATATTTGATATAACTTGGTTATATATTAATGTATTTAGTGAATTATTTCTGTGTGATTGAGTTTGATACAAAGTATACTTCTATATTTAATCTCTGATTACTTGCTTGTTCCAGATATCCGAGATCTACGTGGCGCAACTACTGGCAATGTTTCAGTGAGGGGATGAATTTGAGTTTCACTATGTGAAAGTGGACCATCCAGCTCCACCCACGGCACCGTGACCTACCTACCTTAGTTATGTGGACAGTTAAGGACGAACCCGGCTAGAGTGGGGAATATTTAGAGGAGCGCGAACTGCTGTATTTATTTAACTATAGATATGATCGACATACTTCTACAATAAACTTTATTATAAATTTTAAAACTCCGTTTTTTAGTTCCTTTAATAACAGTTTTCTGGGGCGTTTTAGACCAATTTAAGACTAGACTCGACATTTCCCTCTTAACTTGTATACAATTTAGCAGCTTAAATAATTTAGGTTTACATAAGATCGGCGACTACTATTGTTCTTGCTAGATGAGCCTTAATTCGGCTTCAAGACGCCACCCTCGACCTTCTAAACAAGATGTGTCATGGTTTTGGTATGAATCGGTGGTAGTAGGAGTGGATTATATTATATAAAGATAATAATGTCATATTTCTTATTTCTTACCGTACAGTCTGATACCTTCACACTGATTACTTACAGGAGATTATGGGGTATCTACGTAGAAGTTCACTCCACCACTCGACATTCCATGATTTATACTTGATAAATGATGATTTAATGAATTCATTTAATTTTCAACATCCATCTAAGTTATTGGTTATACTATGTCATAACCAATCAGTCATTACATTTAGTAATAATAAGATAGGATCACAGA
>NW_024743448.1:0-17148 GCF_018991925.1 Homarus americanus
CAGTATGCGCTTCGTTTCAGTGCATGTGCCCTCTCACCCTGTCACCTCTCCACCCCCTCCACTCACCCCCAACCCCCTCTCTCACCCTCTCACCCACCCCACCCCCTCCACCCAACCCCCTCTCCCACCCCTCTCCCCCCAACCCCCTCTCTCCACCCCCTCCTCCACCCTTTCTCCTAATACCCCACACAAGCTTGGGTCAACCAATAAATCTGAGACACATATCCATCATCATAAGTTTCTCAGAGAAAATATCGTTTAATGAAAAAAACAGACAGAAGTAGACGGGCAGCAGAACCAGGTGAACAAACAGGTAAAAAGGGCAGGACAAAGCAGATGGTAGACCAGCAAGGGGACAGGTGAACCAGGCAGATAGACAGTAGACAGGCAGGTAAACAGGTAACAGAACAGGTAGACGGACAAAGAAGACAGGTAGATGGGTACAGAAGAAAGAGCAGAAAGACAGGCAAACAGAGATGTAAGGCAGGTAGACGGACAATCGCACAAACAGAAAATGGACAGAGACTGAAAAGAAATCAATACGATATAACAATGAAAGAAAGTAAAAAGAAAAAACAATAACTAAAAGGGGACAGATGGAAGACCAAAAAAAGAACGGAAAATAAAAACAAACACAAAATGAAAAAAGAAACACAGAGAAACGATAAATAAAAACATAAGGAAGAACAAGAACAATGTACCAAGTTAAAGGAGAGAAGACAGAAACAGAGAGAGAGAGTGAGAGAGAAAAGACACCAAATGATTTTATGAGAAAAAATCAAGAAAACACCTGAGTTCTGGCAACTTATCACAGGACGTAACAAAATTAAATTCATACCCCTTCTAAAACAACTAACTTGAAGTCACAGCAACGAGGAAAATGACAAAGAATGTGTAAATATACAGGACATCTCCATCTGTCTGTCTGTCCTGTGTCTCTATTGTGTTTATGTGTGTGTGTGTGTGTGTGTGTGTGTGTGTGTAGTGTGTGTGTGTGTGTGTGTGTGTATAAAATAAATGACCCTTCAGTACTGAATAAGGTTTAAAAGCCATCATGACGCACTCTCTGAAAAAACATTTTGCTAGGACAGACACACAGACACAAATTTCTATATACATTAAAAACCTCCATATAGCGGACTTCTATAATCCATAATGAGAACACCATATCCTGGACTCTCAAATATAGCATTCTTTCATCTCTCAACAATTCGATTTCATCAATAAATCCTCATTATCTCTATATCGTTCAGTATATAGAGTTTCGTTAACTACTGTATATCTGCACAACTGAGATTATTTAACCGGGTATATCATTAATATATTTGAAAGATTGCCAAATTTGTGTTACCGGCCTGACGGAATATTTCCGTTGCAACAGAAAAGAATAATTAGCAGTGCAAATATATGTGGTTGGTTGTACCATACTCGCCTTTGCTCTAGAGTCGCTGGTTCACACTTGAGGACACACCTTAAGACCAGTAAACTGTGAATGGGTACTAACACTCTGAAAGAAGTAGAATGAGGATCAAGTCAGTGAACATCTCTACAATACATTAGGAACAATATTCACCCAGCAATAGCAGTTAACATTATATTCACTGCAACAACGCAACAGATCCCCAAGTTCCCCAAAACATGAGAGGGTTTGAGGGAGGTTGAGTTAAATTCAAGGAGGGGGTGGTTGGGGGTCAGGAGGGTGGTTGGGGAAAGTGGAGAGAGGGCTCTCACCACTACACACTCAGTACAGGGCACCTTCATCACTCTCATCTTCCAGGGAGAGAGAGAGAAGAACAGTGGAAGCTGCCAGGCAAAGCAGTCAGTTGAGTGTCAGCCATGGTCGTGTGAGGTGGACTGATAATACAACCACCATATTCCCCCAGAACTTACATCATCACGGTTGGTCTGGAAGATCAACGAACATAGAGAAAAATTTCTACAATGGTTGACACTAAGAACCCCGGTGTGTGTTTTTAACCAGTCTCTCGTCTTAACAAAATCTTAAGTGAGTACTGTTTTTTATTATGTTTGGCGTCCGATTATGTATAGTGTGAGTATGGTGACCATGTTGTGTACGACTTGAGACGCTAGTGGACATATAGTAAGTATTTGAATGACTATTTCTGTTTGTTGATATATACATATATATATATATATATATATATATATATATATATATATATATATATATATATATATGTGTGTGTGTGTGTTTGTTAGATATATTTATATTTATATATTGTGTTGGCTATCGCACATATAGACATGTGTATTTGCCATAATAAAACAGTGAATAATTATCTACATTAATATAAACATCAGTGTGAAAAATACGAAAAAATTAAGTTTATTTAATCCCTTATAACACTAAGAAAAAAACAAAATGTAAAAGCAGATTTTTTTTTATAAAATTTCATAAAATTTTGCACAAAGGAATAAACGTTAGTGATCCTGCACAAATGTTAAAACAACCCGAGGATAATCGTGAGTGAAGACAGAACACAACAGACTGCCACATTACCAAGAAACAGAACAAATGAAAATTACGTCAAAACAACAACTACAATTTACACTGAATTCCACCTTAACACCACGTCCAGAACTCAGGCACCGGGAATACATCACACTCCACACAGACTTAATTGCCTACTATATCTTTAGACACATTCCACACCTTTATTTAAGAAAGGAACCATTCAACACCACAACCATGTAAATATCAAAACCTTCCAAAATTATTACAGGTTGGCATGAGAGTGTAAGTCAGGAGATTATGTATCTATGTATATGTATGTATGTATGTGTATGTATGTGGGTATGTATTTGTGTATATGTATAATGTATATGTGTGTGTGTGTGTGTGTGTGGTAATTCAATATGATTTAACAATTACACATAATATTACATTTTCTGATCATTAATTTTCACTCAGTCTGGTGTAGTAATTGACGCTAATGTGAAACATTATGGAATATGTTGAATAAATAATGAAGGTATTTTTTACAGAGATGTAATTAGAGAATATTTTTATTTACTGAAAAAAGTATCTTTTCCCTATTATCATCATCATCATTAATACCATCATCATCGTCGTCATTATCATTATCACTATCATTATTATCAATTATCATCATCATTATTACCATCAATAATGTCATCATGTACACTATCATTTATCATTATTATTATCATCATCATCATTATTACACATCTCATCGTCGTCATTATCAAATTACTATTGTATTATTCGTAACTCTCTTTATTCACCCTACCTTCATCTTTATCATTATTAATATAAACTTTCTATATCATCTTTAACATACATTTCCTTATACCTCACAAGCTTCATATCAATTATTATATAGTTTATAAACATTACTTTTATCTTATATAACTTCCTTCCTTCGTTCAAGAGTCAGTAAATATCGACTTTTCTTCCTTTCCTACATTTATCTTATTAACGCAATTCCTAACTAAATCTGTCAAAATCATTATATTTACAATTTAACTTATGTTTCCGAACTAATTAGTTCAAAAGGTTCATTTCAAGAGTTCATTTTTAGTAAAGAGTTCATTTTGCTTCAAAAAAGATCATATATATGTTGAAGGTCGATATATAATGATTCAAAAGTTTATTAATTGGTTCGAAAGGTTCAGTCCTTGTTCAAAGTTCAGTCACTCGTTCGAAAGTTCAGTCACTGGTTCAAGGTTCAGTCACTCATTCCAAAGGTTCAGTCACTCGTTCCGAAAGGTTCAGTCACTCTCACAAAGTTCAGTCACTCGTTCGAAGGTTCATCCACTCGTTCAAAGAGTTCGATCACCTAGTTCAAAAGGTTAGGGGACTGGTTCGAAAGATTCAATCGTTTAGAATAATATCTGGTCTTAGGTTCATAGTTGGAAGCTTCAATGGCAGAGATTTAATTTGGACCTTCACAAGCCACTTTAACTTCAGTACTAATTCATTTTAATTATGAAAGGAAGAAGAAACAGGAGGAGGAGGAGGAGAAAACAGGCGGAGGAAGAAAAGAGGAGGAGGGAGGAGGAGAAAACCAGGAGGAAAGAGGAGAGGAGAGGAGGGAGGAAAACAGGAGGATAATGAGAAGGAAGAAGGAGAGGGAGCTCAGGAAGAGAAGACGACGGGGAGAAAGGACAACAAGAAAGAGGATGTAGAGTAGGAGGAGAAAAAGGAAGAGGAGGAGGAGAACACAGAGGGAGGAGGAGGAGGACAGGAAATGAAGAAGAGGACAAAAGATGATGACAAAGAGAAGCCGAGGAGGAGAGAGAAGAAGACAAAGAGGGAGGAGGAGGAGGAAGACGAGGAGCAGTAAGAGGCGGGTGGAAAGGAAGACAGCGAGGAGGAGGAAGGAGGAAGACGAGGAGCAGAAAGGCAAGACGGACGAAGGAGGAGGAACGAGGAGGAAGGAGGAAGGCGAGGAGGAGGAAGGCGAGGAGGAGGAGGAGGAGGAGGAGGAGGAGGAGAGGAGCAGTAAGAAAGCGAGGTGGAAGAGGAAAGACGGCGAGGAAGGAGGAGGAGAAGACAAGGAGGAGGAGGAGGAAGACTTGTATCTCCTTTATATTTAAAGTAACTTTCAGCATCAACTATTCACTTTGGAGTACGTGTGATAATTAAGTATATTTTAGAATTAAACTGACGACATAAGTCATTATTACATATAAAGGTAATTTATATCTCAGTTAAAAGGCATAATACATTTAAAGGCATAATGCATTTAAGGCATATTACATTAAAAGGCATTACAATTTAAAGGGTATTACATTAAGCGTATTACATTTAAAAGGTATTACATTAAGGCGTATTACATTTAAAAGATTATTACATATAAAGGCGTATTACATTTAAGGCGTATGCATTAGGAGCGTATTACTATCGAATAACATTTAAAAAATTATTACTTAAAGGCGTATTACATTTAAAGGCATTGCATTAAAGGCGTATTACACATAAAGCAATTACATTTAAAAATTATTACACTTTAAAAAATTATTACATTTAAAGGCGCATTATATTTAAAAAATTAAATTAAAGGCGTAATACATTTAAAGGCACTTACATTAAAGACGTATTCCACATATAAAAGGTATTACTTAAGACATATTACATTTAAAACAGGTATTATATTTAAGGCATATTACATCAGCGTCCCCAAAGTTATTAATAATATTTTTTAAAAACACTCGCAACTACAGTGTCAAAATGGCTACTACAGTTTATAAGAAAAAACACCAAAAGTTTATACACAATTTTACCACCATATATATTAACACAGAAAGTTATAACACAATTTTCTAAATCTAACTCCGGAAAATAAGTCAGTTTTTGTCTGACCAAAATTAAGGTGTCATACTTTTTGAAGGATAAAAATATATATTGCAGGATTTAGGTAATTTTTTAAAATTCAGGTTTTTGGTCTTACGAACTGTTGTTTCAGGGTTCATTTATCTCTTATATTTAAGGTAATTTTAAGATATGAGTCCAAAATACTAGATAGAAAATGTTGTGTGATAACCGGCTATTTTTTCGATGCTGTTGGCGAGAGGATAATGATTGTGTGGGGAAAAAGACCAAACTAACACGTAAGGTCGAATTGATATATACGTCTGTTAATAACTAGATTATAGCAATCTGAAATTAATGCTTCATTGACCCTAGTTCAATGTTTACAAATGACAAATATCTACCCCACAGACCTCCATTACTCACGGCCAGGCCAGAAGTTAGGTCAGCTTGGCACTAGGACTAAAACCCATTGCCAACAACCCACATCACTGTTTTTATGAAAATACGAAGCTTCGGGAGTAAATAATATGACAACTCGTTACCAACTCACAGCTACCCAGTGTGTTAATCCTCTCAATAAAACACCTTGATGGTAGGAAGAACAGATTACGTATAAAAATGAATACCAATTTCTCTTTTCCTTTTTGAAGTTTAATTGTGGTTGGAGTCTTCTAGAGAGAACGTGAAGGAGTTACATTGAAAGGGTTGATATATAGATACAAGGCAGATTTATACTTGGTGGTAACTTTTATAGAATTACCATTAGGTTGACTCATTATAAAAAAGTTTTAGGGCTGTAGTGTTTAAATGGGTAGGTTTTATTCCTCCAGCAGAGTTTCACATTAAATGTAAATACAGTTCAAAAAGAAAACAGTTAGGTTAAGTGTCATTTTGTTTTTCCTGTTACCGCTAAGCTCTATCCTCAACCTCACCCCTCACCCCTCACCCCTCACCCCCACCGGCACATTTTCTCTGGTAATAACATATCCCTGACGTCATCACAACCCACACAACACACTGACGTAGATGAAACACCAATCACGTTTTATTAATTGTGAGGCCCAGAGCAGCGCCACAATCCACACACACACACACACACGTTAAGGAACTATATACACCTCCACAGGGCTGAGAATAACACCCATGTTTTATTTAAGGACCGCCTGACCAAACCTGACTGAAACTCTTTGTGTTTTTTTTATATGAGGATTTTTTTATTTTATTTATTTATTTATTTATTTATTTTTATTTGTGGACCGTTACGTGTTAATCTATAGAGTGCTGTAGTTACATATAGTGGTACGGGTAGAATTAAGACATATTTCATATATTTCAATTTTCTTTGTAATCTTTACCTCATTGAAATTCAAGCAGCAACCTCGACCATTCTACCGATTTCATTTCCTCTGCTCAGGAATTCTATTCATATCCCGGCAGCTGAGTAGTATCGCCGTGAGGGAGTCTCTGCCTCACCAGCCACACAGGCTCAGCTGGGTATAACTAGCAATTAGAGCAACTAGCAGCTATTTGCCTCAGTTTAATGTATCAGTTCACCGTCAGAGTCATTACTTGATGAACATTAAAGAAAAGTTTGACTTTAGTTCCTTCGTTAGTGTCGCCAACACGAACACAGCCTGGCGCTCTACTCCATCCGCACTGACACACGCCTGTAGTGGGTCGTTTAATGGTGCTATCTGGCGGACTAAGGACTCACAACACCACAGCACTCCTAGGACCCACAACACCACAACACCTCCTAGGACCCACAACACCACAACACCTCCTAGGACCCACAACACAACAACACCCCTCCTAGGACCCACAACACAACACTCCTAGGACCCAACAACACAACACCCTAGGACCCACAACACCACAACACTCCTAGGACCCACAACACAACTCAACACTCCTAGACCCACAACACCACAACACCTCCTAGGACCCACAACAACACTGTCACCAGTTGGTTTATATAATGAAGTATAATGTCTTATCTTCACACTAAACCTAAACTGTTTGATCATCATTATGTCGTTTCAAAATCCTTCAACATCTTAAAACATACCAGGAAACAAAAGGTTAACTCTCTAAGAAAAAATAAATGTTAAATAAATTTCAAAAATCAACACAAGGAGCCTAAAATAACAATATATAAAAACAACTTAATTATCACTGTAAAAAAACTACTTAAAATACAGATAAAAACAAACAAACAAATACCCATTAAGAATTGTTTGATTAACCATAAAAAATAATATTTATATATTTAAAGAATATTAAGTAAACAATGTACACTGAGTAAACAATTTTAGTCCCAGGAGAACCAAGACGAGATAATCTCTGGAGAATGTAAACAAACTCTTTGTTAAATGTGTTTACTATGATGATTAGCTTCTTCTTGACCCCGGCAACCAACAAGGAGGCCTCTGTGAATAAATGAGAGAGAGAGAGAGAGAGAGAGACAAAGACTGAAGACCTCTCACCAGGTATAAGTAAACACGGCTCATACTCAGCCACTGTCATTAAGGTGTGAGTGACCAGGTAAGGTGTTTGCTCTCACTACACAACCCTCAGCTCTAACACACCTGCCTCACTGAGCTGCCGTATGTGTGTTATGACGACTATATAAAACACGATAAAACGACTTATTATCACGTAAGGTTGGGGAAAAGGTGTGAGTCACGTCAGTGTCAACATTATAAAATATGAGAGTCCACAGGTGTAAAGACATGTCCACAGGTGTAAGACATGTCCACAGGTGTAAGACATGTCCACATGTGTAAGGAACATGTCTACAGGTGTGAGACATATCTACAGGTGTGAACATGTCCACAGGTGTGGGAACATGTCTACAGGTGTAGGAACATGCTCTACAGGTGTAGAGACATGTCCACTGGTGTAAAGACATGTCCACAGGTGTAGAGACATGTCTACAGGTGTAGTGACATGTCCCAGGTGTAGAGACATGTCCACAGGTGTAAAAGACATGTCCACAGGTGTAGAGACATGTCCACAGGTGTAAGACATGTCCACAGGTTGAGACATGTCCACAGTGTAAAGACATGTCCACAGGTGTAGAAACATGTCCACATGTGTGAGACATGTCCCACAGGTGTAAAGACATGTCCACAGGTGTGAGACATGCCCACAGGTGTAGGGAGACATGTCAGGTGTAAAGACATGTCCACAGGTGTAAAGACATGTCACAGGTGTAAAGACATGTCCACAGGTGTAGAACATGTCTACAGGTGTGAGAGACATGTCTACAGGTGGGAACATGTCCACAGGTGTAGAGACATGTCCACATGTGAAGACTGCCACAGGTGTAAGACATGTCCACAGGTGTAGAGACATGCCCACAGGTGTAAAGACATGTCCGGAGGTGTAAAGACATGTCCACAGGTGTAAAGACATGTCCACAGGTGTAGAGCATGTCCACAGGTGTAGAGACATGTCACAGGTGTGAGACATGCCCACAGGTGTAAGACATGTCGGAGGTGAAAGACATGTCACAGGTGTAGACATGTCCACAGGTGTGAACATGTCCACAGGTGTAAGACATGTCCGGAGGTGTAGAGACATGTCCACAGGTGTAAAGACATGTCACATGTGCAGAACATGTCCACAGGTGTAAGACATGTCCAGCATGTGTAGAGACATGTCCACAGGTGTAGAAGACATGTCCACAGGTGTAAAGACATGTCCATGTGTAGAGACATGTCCACAGGTGTAAAGACATGTCCACAGGTGTGAGACATGTCACAGGTGTAAGACATGTCCACAGGTGTGAACATGTCACAGGTGTAAAGACATGTCCACAGGTGTGGGGCATGATCCACAGGTGTGGGGAACATGTCCCACAGGTGTAGACATGTCCACAGGTGTAAAGACATGTCCACAGGTGTAAAGAACATGTCACAGGTGTAGAGACATGTCCACAGGTGTAAAGACATGTCCACAGGTGTAGAGACATGTCACAGGTGTGAAGACATGTCCACAGGTGTAAAGACATGTCCACAGGTTAGAGACATGTCACAGGTGTAGAGACATGTCCACAGGTGTGAACATGTCCACAGGTGTAGAGACATGTCCACAGGTGTAAAGACATGTCCACAGGTGTGAGAACATGTCCACAGGTGTAAAGACATGTCCACAGGTGTGGGAACATGTCACAGGTGCTAGAGCATGTCCACAGGTGTGGGGAACATGTCCACAGGTGTAAAGACATGTCCACGGTGTAAGGACATGTCCACAGGTGTGAGAACATGTCCACAGGTGTAGAGACATGTCACAGGTGTAGAGGACATGTCCACAGGTGTAGGAACATGTCACAGGTGTAGACATGTCCAGATTGTAGAGACATGTCACAGGTGTAAAGACATGTCCACAGGTGTAGAGACATGTCCACAGGTAGAAAGACATGTCCACAGGTGTGGGGACATGCCCACAGGTGTAAAGACATGTCCACAGGTGTAGAAGACATGTCCACAGGTGTAAAGAACATGTCCACAGGTGTAGAGACATGTCCACAGGTGTGAGACATGTCACAGGTAACAAAGGAACATGTCCACAGGTGTAAGACATGTCCACAGGTGTAAGACATGTCCACAGGTGTAACACCACAAAGACTGGGGTTAATTATGTATTTTGATGTCTTAGTGTCAATGGGAAGGTTGTTTATTTTTTTGTTGAGCCAATAAACAAAATAGACACACACACACACACACACACACACACACACACACATACACACACACATACACACACACACACACACACACACACACACACACACACCTACACTCCACACACACACACACACACACACACACACACACACACACACACACACACACACACACACACACACACACACACACACACACACACACACACACTCACACTCACACACACACACACACACACACACACACACACACACACACACACACACACACACACACACACACCAATATAAACACATGCATGTTATTTCCGTCTCACCTCCCGTATGTTTACCAGACAGTGTCAACAAGGGCTCTATGGCGACTCCAGCAGTGTATCCCTATAGCAGCCACTACAGGCCATAAGCCAAATCATCGTCAGTCAGTCAGTCAGTCCATGGTTTAATAATGGGCTCCGTCAGTCAGTTAGTCAGTCAGTCACTTGGTTTAATAATGGGCTCCGTCAGTCAGTCAGTCAGTTGGTTTAATAATGGGCTCCGTCAGTTAGTTAGCGAGAGAGGGGAGGAGGAGAGTTAGCTAGTTTCTATCAACGTATTTACACATTTGTTTACACAGAGAGAGAAAAACAGAGAAATCATAGCAAACAAAAAACACACAAACAACAACAAATAAGCAGATAAACACACACACACATTAACAAACAAACACACACACACAACATACAGCTCGCAGTTAAAAAACCAAAAAACGTACATTCCTCTACTAACGAGACCAGCAGTATCACCTGCAATACAAAAACAATATATATAAATATATACAGTATATATATATATATATATATATATATATATATATATATATATATATATATATATATATATATATATATATAACACGAAAAAAAAAAAAAAATGAGAAATAAACGTAGAAAAATTAAAACTGATACCAATAAACATGAAACAAAAAATAAACACGAAATAAAACGAACGAAAAACATAAAAAACGAAAACACATTTGTAGAATATATTTATTTTAATGTTAACATATAGTGTAAATTTAGAACGATTTTATTTTATTTTTTAACCTGATTTTATATTTTCCTATAAATTTAGTTAAAATTTTCTACGTGGATTATTTTGACGTGAAAGAAACTTGACGGGTAATACTTTAGACTTGACGCTCAGGAAGGAACCACTTTAGGGAAATATTCTATTGGAAAACTTGTTCCTTACCTTTTGAATAATAAGGAATGGGTAGAAAATTGTA
The DNA here is from genome assembly GCF_018991925.1 of Homarus americanus. Taxonomy (NCBI): domain Eukaryota; kingdom Metazoa; phylum Arthropoda; class Malacostraca; order Decapoda; family Nephropidae; genus Homarus; species Homarus americanus. The sequence continues at coordinate 11,254 of NW_024743448.1, forward strand.
ACTTTTATTTTTGTTCAATGTTTCTTCCTCAACACTGCCTGCTTCTGTGTGGCGCAGGAAGCATATATCAGGCAAGCAGCTATTACTCGTTTATTATGAGCGTCAAGAGACAAACGACATTTCATAAACATTAACTTCCATTAAATAAACACCGCGATAATAATAATAATGAGACTTTCCAGTATTTTTAGGTTTTATAATTAGTTGAGCAGTTTTGCCTTAGCGGCGTTTCATACCTGAGCAGCTCGACATTTTCCCCGCCTGACGTAAATGATTTAGTGATGATAAGATAAAAGCAATCAGACCGACATAACCTGACCTAACTTCCTATAAGATTGAGAAGTTTTATTTTGTTATATTACCTTATTGTGATGGTTGGGAGTTGGTGGGTAGAGGGAGTGGTGGTGGGTTGGGAGTTGGTGGCTGAGAATGGTGGTGGGTTGAGGGAGGGAGTTGGTGGAGTTGAAGAGGCAGTTGGTGAGCAAGGATGAGTTAGTGGAGCAGAGGAGGAGTTGGTGGGTAGAGGTAGGGAGTTGGTGGGTAGAGAGGATTGAGTGGGAAGAGGAGGAGTTGGTGGGTTGAGAGCAGTTAATTGGAGTTGAGGGAGGTAGTTGGTGGGTAAAGGAGGGATTGGTGGGTTGAGGGGGCAGTTGGTGAGGTTAAGGGAGCATGTGATGGGTAGAGGGAAGTCGGGTGGGTAGAAGAGGTATTGGTGGGCAGAGGAAACAGTGTAAGGAGGAATGGATGGACTCGCTAGAAAATGGTTGTCAACAAAATCGAATCGTTAGGTATTGACGCGAAACAGGGACAGTATTTGTATTATTAAACCCACTTATGTACGATGTCCCTCTGAGTTGAATAAATCGTGAGGAGTTAACCAAATAAAATATTGAAAGTGGCGTCCCTGTAGTGAAGAAGTTGTTGAAGTTGGAGTAGTCTAAGCTGATAAAACCAATGAGAATACCATACCTGACCTAATTTATTTATCCTAGGATGGAAGTACAGTCTTTTAGTTTACGTTAGATAGGTCAAGTTAAGTTAGGTTTATATATACTGTCAATAGGAGGAGGAAGGAAGCGAACACGGCAGTCCAAGATGGCTGAACTAGATGACATGTTAAAGAAGGAAACTGTCCAAGCGGCACCCACCATTTTCCTTAACAAAAACAAAAGGTAAAACTAAAGTAAAAGCTATAATTCTCTCCCCTGTCCTTTTCTGTTTGTGAGATAAGATTTTTTTTACTACCGAGATTTTTCATCAGGTAGCTCCTTCCCCTGAGTGTGACGTCTAAGAGTATTACCCAGTTTTTGTTGTCATATAGAATTCAGATTTTGTACATTCTTTGTCAGTAACTGAATAAAAAATCTATAAATTGAATCTAAACTCTGTAAATTGTAGTATATATTCCCTACATGGTATATTTTGGTGTGAAAACCTTAGCTATACTATAAAAGCTATCGTACTGTGACGGCAGATATCAACAGGGATTATTTTGCGAATACACTTTACAACATGAAATTGGTTGAGATTGACGTGGTGGCAAGTAAAAAACAAAAACAATCACTCAAAGGTTAGTTATATCACTCAAGGTTAGTTATATCACTCCAAAAGGTTAGTTATATCACTTAAAGGTTAGTTATATCATAAGGTTAGTTATATCACTTAAGGTTAGTTATATATCACTTAAGGTTAGTTATATCCTTGAGTTAGTTATATCACTCAAAAGGTTAGTTATATCACTCAAAGTTAGTTATATCACTCAAGGTTAGTTATATCCTCAAAGGTTAATTATCCTCAAGGTTAGTTATATATAAGGTTAGTTATATCACTTAAGGTTAGTTATATCCTTAAAGGTTAATTTATATCTTCCAAGGTTGATTATATCACTCAAGGTTAGTTATATCACTTAAGGTTAGTTATATCACTCAAAGTTAGTTAATATCACTTAAGGTTAGTTATATCATAAGGTTAGTTATATCGCCAAGGTTAGTTATATCACTCAAAAGGTTAGTTATATCATTAAGGTTAGTTATATCATAAGTTAGTTATATCACTCAAAGGTTAGATTTATATCACTTAAGGTTAGTTATATCACTCAGTTAGTTATATCACTCAAAAGGTTAGTTATATCACTCAAAAGGTTAGTTATATCACTCAAGGAGTTAGTTATATCCACTCAAGGTTAGTTATATCATAAGTTAGTTATATCACTTAAAGGTTAGTTATATCACTCAAAAGGTTAGTTATATCACTTAAGGTTAGTTATATCACTCAAAAGGTTAGTTATATCACTTAAAGGTTAGTTATAATACATAAGGTTAGTTATATCATGAGGTTTAGTTATATCACTTAAAGGTTAATTATATCACTCAAAGGTTAGTTATATAACTTAAAGGTTAGTTATATAACTTAAGGTTGGTTATATCACTAAGGTTAATTGCATCATTAAAGTTAATTATATCACTCAAAAGTTAGTTATATAACTTAAGGTTAGTTATAAAACAAAAGTTGATTATATCACCTAAGTTAGTTATATCATAAAGTTAGTTATATCATAAAGGTTAGTTATATCACTCAAGGTTAGTTATATCACTCAAAGGTTAGTTATATCACTCAAAAGGTTGCATTATATCATAAAAGTTATTATATCATAAAGTTAATTATATCCTCAAGGTTAGTTATATCACTCAAGGTTAGTTATATCCTCAAGGTTATCATATCACCCAAGGTTAGTTATATACTCAAAGGTTAGTTATATCACATAATTATTATATCACTCAAGGTTAGTTATATCACTCAAGGTGGATTATATCACTAAAGGTTGATTATATACTCAAAAGGTAGTTATATCACTCAAGGTAGTTATATCACTCCAAGGTTAGTATATACTCAAAAGGTTAGTTATATCAAAAGGTTAATTATATCACTTAAAGGTTAGTTATATCACTCAAGGTTAGATTATATCACTCAAGGTTAGTTATATCCTAAAGGTTAGTTATATACTCAAGGTTAATTATATCATAAAGGTTATTATATCATGAGTTAGTTATATCACTTAAGGTTAGTTATATCACTCCAAAGTTGATTATATCACTCAAAGGTTAGTTATATCTCACTCAAGGTTAGTTATATCACTCAAAAGGTTAATTATATCACTTAAAGGTTAGTTATATCTTAAAGGTTAGTTATATCACTCAAGGTTAGTTATATCACTCACTTAAAGGTTAGTTATATCACTCAAGGTTGGTTATATCACTTAAAGGTTAGTTATATCACTTAAGGTTATTATATCACTCAAAGGTTAGTTATATCACTCAAGGTTATATCACTTTCAAGTTAGATTATATCACTTAAAAAAGGTTAATCTTATACTCAAGTTAGTTATATCACTAAAGGTTAGATATATCCATAAAAGGTTAGTTATATCACAAAAGTTGATTATATCATAAGGTTAGTTATATCACTTAAGGTTAGTTATATCATAAAGGTTAGTTATATCATAAAGGTTAGTTATATCCTCAAGGTTAGTTATATCACAATAGACTCAAATTTGATTATATCACTTAACCCAAAAAGGTTAGTTATATCATAAGGTTGGTTATATCCTCAAGGTTAGTTATATCATAAAGAAAACCCCAAAAAAAAAAACAAAACAAAAACAAAAAACCCAAACAAAAACCAAAAGTTAGTTATATCACTTAAAGTTGATTTATATCACCAAGGTTAGTTATATCACTCAAAAGGTTAGTTATATCACTAAAGGTTAGTTATATCCAAACAACCCAAAACATAAGGTTAGTTATATCACTTAAGGTTAGTTATATCATAAGAGTTCATTGCCATACTAAAAGTTGATTATATCACTTAAGGTTAATTATATCACAAAAACACAAAAAACAAAAAAAACACCAAAAAACTCAAGGTTAGTTATATCACTTACGAGTTAGTATATATCACTCAAAGTTAACAATTTATATCCTTAAAGGTTATACTATCAGGTTAATTCATATCATCAAAGTTAGAATTATATCTCAAGGTTAGATCCTACATCATCAAGGTTAATTATATCCATAAAAGTTAGTTATATCATAAGGTTAGATCTTATCCACTCAAAAATTTAATTCATATCCCAAAAATTAAGTTATATCATAAGAGTTAGTTACCATACTTAAGTTAATTATATCTAAAGGTTAAGTTATATCACTCAAAGTTAATTATATCAAAAAACCTTCAAGGTTAATTATAATAACTCAAAAAGATTAGATTATATCACTTAAGGTTAGTTATATCATAAAGGTTAGTTATATATCACAAGGTTATTTATATCACTAAAGGTTAGTTATATATAAAGATTAATTATATCACTCAGATTAATTTATATCATAAAGATTAATTCATATCACTAAAGGTTAGTTATATGCTCAAAGGGTTGATTATATAACAGGTTAGTTATATCTCTTAAGGTTAGATTATATACTTAAAAAGTTTAGTTATCACTTAAGGTTAGTTACTTGCTCACTCAAAAGGTTGGATATATATCACTTGGGTTAGTTATATCACTCAAGGTTAGTTATATCTTTTCAAGGTTAGTTATATCATGAGTTGGTTATACTTAAGGTTAGTTATATCACTCAAGGTTAGTTATATCACTTAAGGTTAGTTATATATCATAAAGGTTAGTTATATCACTCAAAGGTTGGTTATATCCTACTTTCAAAGGTTGAGGTGCTTATATCCTCAAAAGGTTAGTTATATCACTTAAAGGTTAGTTATGTCATAAAGGTTGAATTATATCACTAAAGGTTGGTTATATCACTCAAGGTTAGTTACTTAAAGGTTGAATTATATCATAAAGGTTGAGATTATATCGCCGAGTTGGTATATCGCTCAAAGAGTTGAGGTCTAACATCATAAAGGTTAGTTATATCACTTGAGAATTTGTTATATCTCTCACTTAAGGTTAGTTATATACTTGAGGGTTGATTATATCACTTGAGTTAGTTACTTATCATAAGGTTAGTTATATAACAAAGTTCCGTTATATATATCAGATTTGAAAATTATCTCCTTAAGGTTAAATTTGTATCACTCCAAGGTTGGATTATATCATAAAAGGTTAGTTATATCCTTAAGGTTAGTTATATCACTCCAAAAGGTTGAATTATATCACTCAAAGGAGTTAGTTATATCATAAAGGTTAGTTATATCACTTAAAGGTTAGTTATATCACTCAAGGTTAGTTATATCACTCAAAAGGTTGGTATATCACTTAAGGTTGAAGTTATATCAGCAAGGTTAGTTATATCACTCAAAAGGTTAGTTATATCACTTAAGGTTGGTTATATCACTCGGGTTAGTTATATCACTTAAGGTTAGTTATATCATAGGTTAGTTATATCCTCGAGGTTAGTTATATCTCACTCCAAAGGTTAGTTATATACTTGGGTTAGTTATATCACTTAAGATTGGTTATATCACTTAAGGTTTAGTTATATATCACTCAAGGTTAGTTATATCATAAGGTTAGTTATATCATAAAGGTTAGTTATAACCACAAAAGGTTAGTTATATCATAAAGGTTAGTTCATATCAAATAGAACCCAAGGTTAGTTATATCCTCAAGGTTAGTTATATACCACTTAAAAAGGTTAGTTATATCATAAAAGGTTAGTTATATCATAAGGTTAGTTATATCACTAAAAGGTTAGTTATATCACTCAAAGTTAGTATATCACTCAAAAGGTTAGTTATATCACTAAGTTAGTTATATCACTTAAAGGTTAGTTATATCACTCAAGTTAGTTATATCACTCAGAGTTAGTTATATCTCATAAAGGTTAGTTATATCACCCAAAGGTTAGTTATATCCTCAAAAGGTTAGTTAGCAACGTAATG
>NW_024743449.1:0-78010 GCF_018991925.1 Homarus americanus
CCGGGCACTCCATTAGTGCCATGACCCGCGGTGGCCAGGCCGTGCACCCCTTCCAGTGACATGACCCGGGGTGTGAGGGCCAGGCACCACTTCAGTGCCATAGACACAGGTGTGAGGCGGGGCTCCCTTCAGTGCCATGACCCGGCGTGTGAGGCCGGGCACCCCTTTCAGTGACATGACCCGGGGGTGTGAGGGCCAGGCACCTTTCAGTGCCATGAACGAGGTGTGAGGCCAGGCACCCCTTAAGTGCCATGAGGAAGCAGGGTGTGAGTGCCGGACACCCATACAGTGCTTTGAACCAGGTGCGACGGCCGAGCTCCCTTCAGTAACATGACCCAGGGTGTAGTCAGGCACCCCATCAATGCCATGACCCGGGTGTGAGGCCAGGCACCTTCAGTGCCATGTAAGAAACTTGAGTGTCTTGGGCAGGGCACCCTACAGTGTTATGAACCGGGGTGGCGGGCGGACACCCATCACCTCTTCCAGTGTAGGGCCGGGCACCCCTTCAGTGCCCTGACCCGGAAGTAAGAGCAGGACACCAATCCAGCACCATGGCGGGGGTGTGAGGCCAGGCCTGAATTTAGTGACATGACCCGGGGTGGCTGACGGCGGGCTCCCCTTCAGTGACATGACCCGGGGTGTGATGGCTGGGGCACCCTTCAGTGACATGGCCCGGGGAGTGAGCGCCGGGCACCCTTTCAGTGACATGTCCCTGGGTGTGAGGCCGGAGTTCCCCTCCAGCACCATGACCTTGAGTGTGAGGGCGGGCACCCCTTCAGTACGCGGCTCGGGGTGTGAGGGCCGGGAACCCCTTCAGTGTCATGAACCGGGGTGTGAGGGCCGGGCACCCTTTCCAATGCCATGAAACAGGGTGTGAGGCCGAGCACCCCTACAGTTAGCAAGACGGGGTGTGAGGGCCGGACACCTCTTCACATGACGCTGGGTGTGAGGCCAGACTCGATTTCAGTGCAATGAATCGGGGTGTGGCAGAGCACCCCCTCCAGTGCGATGACTCAGGGTGTGAGGGGCCGGAGGCACATCTTCAGTGCCATTAACCGGTATTGTGAGGGCCAGGCACCCTTTAGGTGCGTGACGTCATGAGCCGGGCACCCCAACAGTGCTGTGAACCGGGGTGTGAGGGCCGGGCACCCCTTCACATGACCCGGGGTGTGAGGGACGGGCACTTTCGAATGCCATAAGCCAGAAACGGGGGTGTGAAGGCCGGGCACAGCTTCAACACCATGAACGAGGTGTGAGGGCCGGGCATCCCCTTCATGACCCGGGGTGTGAGGGCCAGGCACCTTCACATGACCCGGGGTGTGAGGGCCAGGCACTCACATGACCGGGTGTGAGGCCAGGCACCCCTTTAGTGACATGACCGGGGTGTGAGCCGGGGACCCCTCAGCGCACCATGGCACGCAGTGTGAGGGCGGAGCACCCCATCAGTGCCATGAACAGGGGTGTGAGGGCCGGGCACCTTCAATGCCATGAATGGGGTGAGGCCGAGCACCCTTCAACACCATGAACAGGGTGTGGTCCAGGCATCCCTTCACATGACCCGGGAGTGTGAGGCCCAGGCACCCCTTCACATGACCCCGGGGTGTGAGGAGCCGGGCACCCCTCACATGACCCGGGGTGTGAGGCCGGGCACCCCTTTAGTGACATGACCCGGGTGGCGAGCCGGGGACCCCTCCAGCACCATGGCGCGAGGTGTGGCTGAGCACCCCATCAGTGCCATGAACAGGGGTGTGGTGAGGACCTTCAGTGCCATGAACTGGGGTGTGAGGCCGGGCACCCTTTTAGTGCCATGAGAGCAGGGTGTGAAGGCCGAGGCACCCCTGCAGTGCATGAACCGGGGTGTGAGGGCCGGGCACCCCTTCACTTGACCCGGGGTGTGAGGCCGGGCACCTTCACATGACCCGGGAGTGTGAGGAGCTGGGCACCCCTTCACATGACCGGGGTGTAGTGCCCGGGCACCCCTTCAGCACCATGACTCGGGTGTGAGGACCGGGCACCCCATCAGTGCCAAGGAACAGGAATGTGAGGGCCAGGCACCCCATTAGTGCCATGACCCGGGGGTGAGGGCCGTGCACCCGCTGAGTGACATGACCCGGGGTGTGAGGGCCAGGCACCCCTTCATTGCCATGAACGGGTTGTGAGGGCCGGGCACCCCTTCGGTGCCATGAACCGGGGTGTGAGGGCCGGGCATCCCTTCACATGACCCGGGGTGTGAGGGCCGGGCACCCCTTCACATGACCCGGGGTGTGAGGGCCGGGCAACCCTTCACATGACCCGGGGTGTGAGGGCCGGGCACCCCTTTAGTGACATGACCCGGGGTGTGAGCCGGGGACCCCTCCAGCACCATGACACTGAGTGTGAGGGCGGGCACCCCATCAGTGCCGCCGAACAGGGGTGTGAGGGCCGGGGGCCTTCAGTGCCATGAACTGGGGTGTGAGGCCGGGCACCTTTTAGTGCCATGAGAAGCGGGGTGTGAAGGCCGGGCACCCCTACAGTGCTGTGAACAGGGTGTGAGGGCCGGGCACCCCTTCACATGGGACCCGGGGTGGCGAGGCAGGCACTTGCTCACATGACCCGGGGTGTGAGGGCCCAGGCACCCCTTCACATGACCCGGGGTGTGGCGGGTGCGGGGCACCTTCACATGACCCGGAGTGTGAGGGCCGGGCACCCCTTCAGCACCATGACTCCGGAGTGTGAGGACCGGGCACCCCATCAGTACCATGAACAGGGGGTGTGAGGGCCGGGCACCTTCAGTGCCATGAACGGGCTGTGAGGCCGGGCACCACATCAGTGCCATGAACACAGATTGTGAGGCCAGGCTCCCCTTCAGTGCCATGACCCGGGGTGTGAGGCCAGGCACTCTTTAGTGACATGACCCGGGGGTGTGAGGGCCGGGCACCCTTTCAGTGTCATGAACCGGGGTGTGAGGCAGGGCACCCCTTAAGTGCCATGAAACGGGGTGTGAGTGCCGGACACCCATGCAGTGCTTTGAACCAGGGTGCGATGGCCGAGCTCCCTTCAGTGACATGACCCGGGGTGTGAGGTCCGGGCACCCCATCAGTGCCATGACCGGGGTGTGAGGCCGGAGCACCCCTTCAGTGCCATGAAACTTGGTGTGCGGGCAGGGCACCTACAGTGTTATGAACCGGGGTGAGGCCGGACACCCCCCCATCACCCGGGGTGTAAGGGCTGGGCACCCCTTCTGTTACCCTGACCGGGGAAGTTAGAGCGGGGACACCAATCCAGCACCATGGCGCGGGGTGTGAGGGCCGAACACCAGGTAGTGACATGACCCGGGGTGTGACGGCCGGGCTCCCTTCAGTGACATGACCGAGGGGTGTGATGGCTGGGCATCCTTCAGTGGCTTGCTGACCCGGGGAGTGAGCGGGCACCTTTCAATGACATGTCCCTGGGTGTGAGGCGGGTCCCCTCCAGCACCATGACGCGCCCAGAGTGGCCAAGGCAGGCACCCCTTCAGGATGCTCAGGCCAGTAACCAAAGGCATTATGCTTTCAGCCAGGTGCTCGAACCAGGGGGTGTGAGGCCGGGGACCTTCAGTGCCTGAACTGGGGTGTGAGGTCCGGGCACCCTTTTGAGTGCTGCATGAAACAGGGGTGTGAGGCCGGAGCACCCCTGCAGTGCTGTGAACCGGGGTGTGAGGGCCGGGCACCCCTTCACATGACCGGGGTGTGGTGCCGAGGCACCCCTTCACATGACCCTGGTGTGGGCCGGGCACCCCTTCAGTGCCATGAACAGAGTGTGAGGGCCGGGCACCCCATTAGTGCCATGACCCGGTGTAGGGAGCCGTGCACCCCTTCAGTGGCATATGACCCGGGGTGTGAGGGCCGGGCACCCCTTCAGTCACCATGAACAGGGGGTGTGAGGGCAGGCACCCCTTCAGTGCCATGAACAGTGTGAGGGCCGAGCATCCTTTCACACATGACCCAGGGGTGTGAGGGCCGGGCACCTTCACATGACCCGGGGTGTGGTGAGATCCCCTTCACATGACCCGGGGTGTGAGGCAGGCACGCCCCCAGTGACATGACCCGGGATGTGAGAGCCGGGCCTCCAGCACCATGACCCGGAGTGTGAGGACGGAAGCCCTCCAGTGCCATGAACAGGGGTGTGAGGCCGGGGACGCCAGTGCCATAGAACTGGGTGTGAGGGCCGGGCACCCTTTTAGTGCCATGAGAGCAGGGTGTGAAGGCCGAGGCACCCCTACAGTGCTGTGAACCGGGGTGTGAGGGCAGGCACCCCACATGACCCGGTGTGGGCCGGAGCACCCCTTCAGCACCATGACTCAGGGTGTGAGGCGGGCCTCCCATTAGTGCCATGACCCGCGGTGTGAGGGCCGTGCACGCTGGTGACATGACCCGGGGTGTGAGGGCGGGCACGCTTCAGTACCATGAACACTAGATTGTGAGGGCCGGGCTCCCCTTCAGTGCCATGACCCGGCGTGTGAGGCCCAGGGCACCCTTTCAGTGACATGACCCGGGGTGTGAGGGCCGGGCACCCTTTCAGTGCCATGAACCGGGGTGTGAGGGCCGGGCACCCCTTAAGTGCCATGAGCAGGGTGTGAAGGTGCCGGACACCCATACAGTGCTTGAACCAGGTACGACGGCCGAGCTCCCCTTCAGTGTTTGGGGTGTGAGGTCGGGCACCCCATCAGTGCCATGACTGAGGTGTGAGGCGGGCACCCCTTCAGTGCCATGAAACTTGGTGTGCGGGCAGGGCACCCCTACAGTGTTATGAACCGGGGTGTGAGGGCCGGACACCCCATCCTATAACCCGAGGTGGGCCAGGCGCGCTTCAGTGCTGGCCAGGGAAGTAGGCAGGACATGCCAATCCAGCACCATGGCGCGGGGTGTGAGGGCCAGACACCAGGTAGTGACATGACCCGGGGTGTGACGGCCCGGGCTCCCTTCAGTGACATGACCCGGGGTGTGGCTGGGCACCTTGAGTGACATGACCCGGTGAGCGCCGGGCACCCTTTTCAGTGACATGTCCCACAGGTGTGAGGGCCGAGGTTCCCCTCCCAGCACCACTTGACCTTGAGTGTAGGGCGAGCACCCCTTCAGTACCATGACTCGGGGTGTGAGGCCGGGAACCCCTTCAGTGTGTCATGAACCGGGGTGTGAGGGCCGGGCACCCCGCTTCAATGCCATGAAACAGGGTGTGAGGGCCGGCACCCCTACGAGCTCTTTAGAACCGGGGTGTGAGGGCCGGACACCTCTTCATGACGCTGGGTGTGAGGGGCCAGACTCGATTTCAGTGCAATGAATCGGGGTGTGAGGCAGGCACCCCCTCAGTGCGATGACTCAGGGTGTGAGGGCCAGGCATCTTCAGTGCCATTAACCGGTGTGTGAGGGCCAGGCACCCTTTAGGTGCCACCATGAAGCGGAGTGTGAATGGGCACCCCAACAGTGCTGTGAACCGGGGTGTGAGGCCAGGCACCCCTTCACGCAGGCCGGAGAATTTAGCCGAGGGACCAGGCACCGCCTAAGTGCCATGAAACGGGGGTGTGAAGGCCGGGCACACTTCAACACCATGAACGGTGGCCCGGGCATCCCTTCACATGACCCGGGGAGGTGTGAGGGCCAGGCACCCCTTCACATGACCCGGGGTGTGAGGCCGGGCACCCCTTCCACATGACCCGGGGTGTGAGGGCCGGGCACCTTTAGTGACATGACCCGGGGTGTGAGAGCCAGGGTTTCAAGCACCATGGCACGGAGTGTGAGGGCGGGCACCCCATCAGTGCCATGAACAGGGGTGTGAGGCCGGGCACCTTCAATGCCACCATGAGATAGGGGGTGAGGCCGGGCACCGCTTCAACACCATGAACAGGGTGTGAGGAGGGCCGGGCATCCCCTTCACATGACCCGGGGTGAGGGCCAGGCACTCCGCGGCCCAGGGGTGTGAGGGCAGGGCACCTTCACATGACTTGAGGGTGGCGAGGCCGGGCACCCCTTTGGTGACACTTGACCCGGGGTGTGAGAGCCGGGGACCCCTCAGCACCATGGCACGGGTGTGAGGGCAGGCACCCCATCCCGTGCCATGAACAGGGGTGTGAGGGCCGGGGACCCCTTCAGTGCCATGAACTGGGGTGAGGCCGGGCACCCTTTTAGTGCCATGAAACGGGGTGTGAAGGCCGGGCACCCCAGTGCTGTGAACCGGGGTGTGAGGGCCGGGCACCCCTTCACTTGACCCGGGGTGTGAGGGCCGGGCACCCCTTCACATGACCCGGGGTGTGAGGGCTGGGCACCCCTTCACATGACCCGGGGTGTGAGTGCCGGGCACCCCTTCAGCACCATGACTCCGGGTGTGAGGACCGGGCACCCCATCAGTGCCAGGAACAGAGGGGTGGCCAGGGCCGGAGGCACCCCGTAGTGCATGACCCGGGGTGTGAGGGGCCGTGCACCCCTTCAGTGACCTGGCCCGGGGTGTGAGGCAGGCACCCCTTCATTGCCATGAACAGGGATGTGAGGGCCGGGCACCTTCAGTGCCATGAACCGGGGTGTGAGGCCAGGCATCCCTTCACATGACCCGGGTGTGAGGCCGAGGCGCACTTCACACATGACCCGGGGTGTGAGGCGGGCAACCCCATGACCCGGGTGTGAGGCCAGGCACCCCTTTAGTGACATGACCCGGGGTGTGAGAGCCGAGGACCCCTCCAGCACCATGACACTGAGTGTGAGGCAGGCACCCCATCAGTGCCATGAACAGGGTGTGAGGACAGAGGCTACTCCAGTGCCATGAACACAGGGTGAGGGCCGGGCACCCTTTTAGTGCCATGAGAGCAGGGTGTGAAAGGCCGAGGCACTACAGTGCTTGTGAACCGGGGTGTGAGGCCGGGCACCCCTTCACATATGACAGGGTGAGGGCAGGCACCCCTTCACATGACCCGGGGTGAGGCCAGGCACCCTTCACATGACCCGGGGTGTGAGTGCCGAGGCACCCCTTCACATGACCCGGAGTGTGAGGCCGGAGCACCCCTTCCAGCACACCATGACTCAGGTGGGCCAGGCACCCCCATCGAGTGCCGCGAACAGGGGTGTATGAGGGCAGGCACCCCTTCAATGCCATGAACAGGCTGTGAGGCCGGGCACCCTCATCAGTGCCATGAACCTGGGTGTGAGGCCGAGGCTCCCCTTCAGTGCCATGACCCGGGGTGTGAGGCCCGGGCACTCTTTAGTGACATGACCCGGGGTGTGAGGGCCGGGCACCCCTTTCAGTGTCATGAACCGGGGTGTGAGGCAGGAGCACCCCGCCAAGTGCCATGAAGCAGGGGTGTGGTGCGGACACCCGCTACAGTGCTTTGAACCAGGGTGCGATGGCCGAGCTCCCCTTCAGTGACATGACCCGGGGTGTGAGGTCCGGGCACCCCATCAGTGCCATGACCCGGGGTGTGAGGGCCGGGCACCTTCAGTGCCATGAAGCTTGGTGTGTGCAGGCAGGGCACCCCTACAGTGTTATGAACCGGGGTGTGAGGGCGGACACCCCATCACATAACCCGGGTGTAAGGGCTGGGCACCCCTTCTGTGCCTGACCCGGGAAATTTGAGCAGACGCAATCAGCACCATGGCGCGGGGTGTTGGAGCCGAACACCAATTTATTGACGCATGACCCAGGGTGTGACGGCCGGAGGCTCCCCTTCAGTGACATGACCCGGGTGTGATGGCTGGGCACCCCTTCAGTGACATGACCCGGGGAGTGAGCGCCGGGCACCCTTTCAGTGACATGTCCCTGGGTGTGAGGCCAGGTTCCCCTCCAGCACCATGACCTTGAGTGTGAGGGCCGGGCACCCCATCAGTACCATACTGACTCTGGGTGTGAGGGCCGGGAACCCCTTCAGTGTCATGAACAAAGGGTGTGAGGCCGGGCACCCTTTCAATGCCATGAAACAGGGTGTGAGGGCCGAGCACCCCTACAGTGCCCAGAACCGGGGTGTGAGGCCGGACACCTCTTCACTTGACTGGGTGTGAGGCCAGACTCGATTTCAGTGTAATGAATCGGGGGTGTGAGGGCCGAGCACCCCTCAGTGCAATGACTCAGGGTGTGAGGGCCGGGCACATCTTCAGTGCCATTAACCGGTGTGTGGTCAGGCACCCTTTAGGTCGCCATGAAGGCAGGTGTGAATGCCGGAGCACCCCTACAGTGCTGTGAACCGGGGTGTGAGGGCCAGGCACCCCTTCACATGACCCGGGGTGTGAGGACCAGGCACCCCTTTCAGTGCCATGAGCGGAGTGTGAGCCGGTACCCTACAGTGCTGTGACCCGGGGTGTGAGGCCGGGCACCCCTTCAGTGCCATGAATCGGGGAGTGAGGGCAGGCACCACTTCCAGCACCATGAACCGGGTGTGAGGCCGGGCATCACTACGCCTTCCAGGGGTGTGAGGCCGGGCACCCCTTCACATGACCCGGGTGTGAGGGCCGGGCACTTCACATGACCCGGGGTGTGAGGGCGGGCACCCCTTTAGTGACATGACCCGGGGTGTGAGGCGAGGCCCCTCCAGCACCATGGCGCGGAGTGTGAGGGCAGGCACCCCATCAGTGCCATGAACAGGGGTGTGAGGCAGGGGACCCCAGCAGTGCCATGAACTGGGGTGTGAGCCGGGCACCCTTTTGTGCCATGAAACAGGGTGTGAAGGCCGGGCACCCCTGCAGTGCTGTGAACCGGGGTGTGAGGCCCGAGCACCCCTTCACCTGACCCAGGGTGTGAGGCCGGGCACCCCTTCACATGACCCGGGGTGTGAGAAGCAGGCACCCCTTCCCATGACCAGGGTGAGTGCAGGCACCCCTTCACATGACCCTGAGTGTGAGGGCCGGGCACCCAGCACCAGCACCATGACTCCGGGGTGTGAGGACTGGGCACCCATCAGTGCCATGAACAGGGGTGTGAGGCCGGGCACCCCATTAGTGCCATGACCCGGGGTGAGGGCCGTGCACCCCTTCCAGTGAAGAGATGACCCGGGGTGTGAGGCCCAGGCACCCCTTCAGTGCCATGAACAGGGTGTGAGGCCGGGCACCCCTTCAGTGCCATGAGCCGGGGTGTGAGGCCGGGCATCCCACTTCACATGACCCGAGGTGAGAACCGAGCACCCCTTCACATGACCCGAGGTGTGAGGGCCAGCACTTCACATGACCCGGGGTGTGAGGCGGGCACCTTTGAGTGACATGACCCGGGATGTAGAGGCCGGGCCCCTCCAGCACCATGACCCGGAGTGTGAGGGACTGGGAAACCCCTCAGTGCCATGAACAGGGGTGTGAGGGCGGGGACCCCTTCAGTGCCATGAACTGGGGTGTGAGGGCCAGGCACCCCTTTTAGTGCCATGAAACGGGGTGTGAAGGCCAGGCACCCCTACAGTGCTGTGAGCCGGGGTGTGAGGGCCGGGCACCTTCACATGACCCGAGGTGTGAGGGCCGGGCACCCCTTCAACACCACTTGACTCGGGGTGTGAGGGCCGGAGCACTCCATTAGTGCCATGACCCGCGGTGTGAGGGCGTACTCTTCAGTAGTGACATGACCCGGGGTAGCGGGCCGGGCACCCCTTCAGTGCCATGAACAGGCTGTGAGGCCAGGCACTGCATCAGTGCCATGAACCTGGGTGTGAGGCCGGGCTGCCCTTCAGTGCCATGACCCGGGGGTGTGAGGCCCAGGCACCCTTTCGAGCATGACCCGGGGTGTGAGGGCCGGGCACCCTTTCAGTGTCATGAACCGGGGTGTGAGGCCGGGCACCCCTTAAGTGCCATGAAACGGGGTGTGAGTGCTGGACACCCATACAGTGCTGAACCGAAGCAGGGTGCGACGGCCGAGCTCCTTCAGTGACACTGACCGGGGTGTGAGTCCGGGCACCCCATCAGTGCCATGACCCGGGGTGTGAGGCCGGGCACCCCTTCAGTGCCATGAAACTTGGTGCGGGCAGGGCACCCCTGCAGTGTTATGAACCCCGGGGTGTGAGGGCCGGACACCCCATCACATAACCCGAGGTGTAGGGCCGGGCACCCCTTCAGTGCCCTGACCCGGGAAGTAAGAGCCGGACACCAATCAGCACCATGGCGCGGGGGTGTGAGAGGCCAGACTTACCAATTTGGTGACATGACCCGGGGTGTGACGGCGGGCTCCCCTTCTAAGTGACATGACCCGGGGTGTGATGGCTGGGCACCCCTTCAGTATTGACGACCCGGGGAGTGACGCCGAGCACCCTTTTCAGTGACATGTCCTGGGTGGCGAGGCGGGTTCCCCTCAGCACCATGACGGAGGTGTGAGGCCGGGCACCCCTTCAGTACCATGACTCGGGGTGTGAGGCCGGAGCCCCTTCAGTGTCATGAACCGGGGTGTGAGGGCCGGGCACACTTCAATGCCATGAAACAGGGTGTGAGGGCGAAGCACCCCTACAGTGCTTAGAACCGGGGTGTGAGGGCCGGACACCTCTTCACATGACGCTGGGTGTGAGGGCCAGACTCGATTTCAGTGCAATGAATCGGGGTGTGAGGGCCGGGCACCCCCTCAGTGCGATGACTCAGGGTGTGAGGGCCGGGCACATCTTCAGTGCCATTAACCGGTGTGTGGCCCAGGCACCCTTTAGGTGCCATGAAACGGAGTGTGAATGCCGGGCACCCCTACAGTGCTGTGAACCGGGGTGTGAGGCCGGGCACCTTCCCATGACCCAGGGGTGTGAGAGACCAGGCACCCTTTCAGTGCCATGAAGCAGGGTGTGAAGGCCAGGCACCCCTACAGTGCTGTGACCCGGGGTGTGGGCCGGGCACCTTCAATACCATGAATCGGGGGTGAGGCCGGGCACCGCTTCAACACCATGAACCGGGGTGTGAGGCCGGGCATCCCTTCACATGACCCGGGGTGTGAGGGCCGGGCACCCCTTCACATGACCCGGGGTGTGAGGGCCGGGCACCCCCTTCACATGACCCGGGGTGCTTGAGGCCAGGCACGCTGGTGACATGACCCGGGGTGTGAGAGCCGGGACCTCAACACCATGGCACGGAGTGTGAGGGCGAGCACCCCATCAGTGCCATGAACAGGGGTGTGAGGCGGGGACCTCTTCAGTGCCATGAACTGGGAATTGTGAGGGCGGGCACCCGCGCACAGTGCCATGAAACGGGGTGTGAAGGCCAGGCACCCCTACAGTGCTAATGAACCGGGGTGTGAGGGCGGGCACCCCTTCACTTGACGGGGGTGTGAGGCGGGCACCCTTCCACATGACCCGGGGTGTGAGGGCTGGGCACCCCTTCACATGACCCGGGAATGTGATGCCGAGCACCCCTTCAGCACCATGACTCGGGGTGTGAGGACGGGCACCCCATCAGTGCCATGAACAGGGGTGTGAGGGCCGGGGACCCTTCTGTGCCATGAACTGGGGTGTGAGGGCCGGGCACCTAGTGCCATGAAACGGGGTGTGAGCCAGGCACCCCTACAGTGCTGTGAACTGGGTGTGAGGGCTGGGCACCCCTTCACTTGACCTGGGGTGTGAGCCGGGCACCTTCACATGACCCGGGGTGTGAGGCTGGGCACCTTCACATGACCTGGGGTGTGAGTGCTGGGCACCCCTTCAGCACCATGACTCTGGGTGTGAGGGGCCGGGCACATTGGTGCCATGACCCGGGGTGTGAGGCCGTGCACCCCTTCAGTGACATGACCCGGGGTGGGGCCGGCACCCTTCAGTGCCATGAACAGGGGTGTGAGGCCGGGCACCTTCAGTGTCATGAACCGGGGTGTGAGGGCGGGCATCCTTCACATGACCCGGGGTGTGGCAGGCACCCTTCACATGACCCGGGGTGTGAGGGCCGGGCAGCCTCCACATGACCCGGGGTGTGAGGGCCGGGCACCCTTAGTGACATGACCTGGGTGTGAGAGCCGGGGACCCCTCCAGCACCATGACACTGGAGTGTGGGCGGGCACCCCATCAGTGCCATGAACAGGGGTGTGGCCGGGGACCTTCCAGTGCCATGAACTGGGGTGTGAGGGCTGGGCTTTAGTGCCATGAAGGCAGGGTGTGAGGCCGGGCACCCCTACAGTGCTGTGAACTGGGGTGTGAGGGCCGGGCACCCCTTCACATGACCTGGGGTGTGAGGGCCGGGCACCCTTCACATGACCCAGGTGTGAGGGCCGGCACCTTTACATGACCCGGGGTGTGAGTGCTGGCACCCCTCACATGACCCAGGTGAGGGCTGGGCACCCTTCAGCACCATGACTCGGGTGTGAGGGCCGGGCACCCTATCAGTGCCATGAACAGGGGTGTGAGGCCGGGCACCCCGATAGTGCCATGACCCGGGTGTGAGTGCGTGCACCCCTTCAGTACATGACGTGGGGTGTGAGGGCCAGGCACCTTTCAGTGCCATGAACAGGGGTGTGAGGGCCGGCACCCTTCAGTGCCATGAACCGGGGTGTGAGGGCTGGGCCTTTCAGTGCCCTGGAACGGGTGTGAAGGCTGCACCTCAGTGCTGTGAACCGGGGTGTGGTGGGCACCTTCATGACCGGGGTGTGAGGCTGGCACCTTCAGCACCATGACTGGGTGAGGGCGGGCACTCCATTAGTGCCATGACCGCGGTGAGGGCCGTGCACCCTTCAGTGACATGACCTGGGTGTGAGGCCGGGACCCTTTGTGCTGAACGGGCTGTGAGGGCCGGGCACCCATCAGTGCCATGAACCTGGGTGTGAGGTGCCATGAACCTGGGTGTGAGGCCAGGCTCCCTCAGTGCCATGACCCGGGGTGTGAGGCCAGGCACCCTCGGTGACATGACCCGGGGTGTGAGGGCCAGGCACCCTTTCAGTGTCATGAACCGGGGTGTGAGGGCCGGGCACCTTTAGTGCCATGAAACAGGGGTGTGGTGGGACTTTGCCACAGTGCTGAAGCAGAGGGTGCGACAGCCGAGCTCCTTCAGTGACATGACCCGGGGGTGTGAGGTCGGGCACCCCATCAGTGCCATGACCCAGTGTGAGGCCAGGCACCTTCAGTGCCATGAAACTTGGTGTGGGCCAGGGCACCCCTACAGTGTTATGAACCAGGGGGTGTGAGGGCGGACACCCCCATCACTAACCAGGGTGTGGGGCCAGGCACCCCTTCCAGTGCCTGACCCGGGGAAGTAGAGCGAACACCAATCAGCACCATGGCGCGGTGTGAGGTCAGACACAATTTAGACATGACCCAGGGTGTGACAGCCGGACTCCCCTTCAGTGACATGACCATGGGTGTGATGGCTGGGCACCTTCAGTGACATGACCCGGGAGTGAGCGCCAGGCACCACTCAGTGACATGTCCTGGGTGTGAGGGCAGGTTCCCTCCAGCACCATGACCTTGAGTGTGAGGGCCAGGCACCCCTTCAGTGTGCCATGACTCGGGGTGTGAGGGCCGGGAACGCGGTTTTGCATGAACCCGGGGTGTGAGGGCCAGGCACCCTTCAGCCATGAAACAGGGTGTGAGAATGAGCACCCCTACAGTCTTAGAACCGGGGTGTGAGGGCCGGACACCTCTTCACATGACGCTGGGTGTGAGGGCCAGGCTCGATTTCAGTGCAATGAATCAGGGGTGTGAGGGCCAGGCACCCCTCAGTGCGATGACTCAGGGTGTGAGGGCCAGGCACATCTTCAGTGCCATTAGCAGTGTGTGAGGCCCAGAGCACCCTTTAGGTGCCATGAAACAGGTGTGAATGCAGGCACCCTACAGTGCTGTGAACCCGGGTGTGAGGGCCGGGCACCCCTTCCACATGACCCGGGTGTGAGGACCAGTCACCCTTTCAGTGCCATGGAAATGGGGTGTGAGGCCAGGCACCCCTGGTCTGTGACCCGGGGTGTGAGGGCCAGGCACCCCTTCAGTGTGAATCAGGGGGTGAGGGCCGGGCACCATCTTCAGCACCATGAACCGGGGGTGTGAGGGCCAGGCATCCTTCACATGACCCGGGGTGTGAGAACCAGGCACCCCATCATGACCTGGGGTGTGAGGCCAGGCACCCCTTCATGACTTGAGGTGAGGGCCAGGCACCCTTTGAGTGCCATGAAACAGGGGTGTGAAGGCCAGGCACCCCCTACAGTGCTATGAACCCGGGGTGTGAGGCCAGGCACTGCTCACTTGACCCAGGGTGTGGTGCAGGCACTTGCCACCCAGGTGTGAGGGCTGGGCACTCACATGACCCAGGTGTGAGTGCACCCCTTCAGCACCATGACTCGGGTGTGAGGATCGGGCACCCCCATCCAGTGCCATGAACTGGGGTGTGAGGCCGGAAGGGCACCCCCCATTAGTGCCATGACCAGGGGTGTGAGGCCGTGCCTTCAGTGACATGACCCGGGGTGTGAGACAGGCACCTTCAGTGCCATGAACAGGGTGTGAGACCAGGCACCTTCAGTGCCAAGTGTGAGGCCAGGCATCCCTTCCACATGACCCAGGGGTGTGAGGGCCAGGCACCCTTCACATGACCCGGGGTGTGAGGGCCAGGCAGCCTTCATATGACCCGGGGTGTGAGGGCCAGGCACCCTTTAGTGATGACATGACCCAGGGGTGTGAGGCAGGGGACCCTCCAGCACCATGACACGGAGTGTGGTGAGCACCCCCCATCAGTGCCATGGTGGTGTGAGGCCAGGGGACCCCTTTAGTGCCATGAGACACAGGGGTGTGGTGTGCCCTCAGTGCTGTGAACCCGGGGTGTGAGGCAGGCACCTCTGACACCGGTGGCCGGGCCAGGCACCTTCACAGCCGGGGTGTGGGGCCAGGCACCATGACCCAGGGGTGCGGTGCAGAAACTTTTATACATGACCCGGAGTGTGAGGGCAGGCTTTGTAACACCATGACTCCAGGTGTGAGGACCAGGCACATCAATTGCCATGAACAGGGTGTGAGGCCAGGCACCCCCAGTCTCATGACCAGGGGTGTGGTGCCGTGCACCCTTTCAGTGACATGACCTGGGGTGTGAGGGCCGGGCTGCCTTCAGTGCCATGAACAGGGGTGTGAGGGCCAGGCTGCTCAGTGCTATGAACAGGGGGTGTGAGGCGGGCTCCTTTCAGTGCCCTGAAGCAGGGGTGTGAGGCTGGAGGCTCTGGTGCCATGACCCGGGGTGTGAGGGCCGGATGCCCTCCAGCACCATGGCCCCGGGGTGCTTGAGGGCCAGACACCAATTCAGTGACATGAACCGGGGTGTGAGGCGGGCACCCTTTCCAGTGCCATAAAACAGGGTGTGAGGCAGGCACCCTGAGGCGTGGGCCGGGGTGTGAGGGCTGGCACCCTTCATGAATCAGAGGTGTGAGGGGCCGGGCACCCTTCTGCAGGGTGTGGGAGAAGCAGCTCCATTCAGTGCACTGATCAGGATGTGAGGCTGCTCGATTTAGTGCAATGAATCAAGGTGTCAGAGGCTGGGTTTCCCCTGAGCAGCACCATGACCCAGGTGTGAAGGCCAGGCACCCCTCCAACACCATGTCCCCGGGTGTGAGGGCAGACACCCATTCAGTGACAGGACCCGGGGTTTGACAGCCAGGCACCCTCAGCACCATGCCCAGGTGTGAGGCCGGGCACCTGTGCCATGAACCCCTGGGTGTGAGGGCCGGTCCTCATTCAATCCACATGACCCAGTTGTCGGGCGACACCCCTTTGTGGCATGACCAGGTGCCAGACCAGGCACCCCTCAGCACCATAGGCCAGGTGTGAGGGCCAGGCACCCCGCTAGTGCCATGAACCCAGGGGTGTGGACTGGGCACATCTTCAATGCCATGGGGCCGGGGTGTGGCGCAGGCGCACTCAGTGCCATGGAGCAGGGTGTGAAGGCCCAGCACCCCCTACAGTGCTAATGAGCCGGGGTGTGAGGGCCAGGGCACACATGTTCGGGTGTGAGGGGCCAGGGCACCCTCCCAGCACCATGACCGGAGTGTGAGCGGGCACCCCTACATGCTGTGAACCGGGGTGTGAGGTGGGGCACCCGTTCAGTCCCATGAATCAGGAGTGAGGCCAGAGCTCCCCTTGGTCCATGACCCGGGGGCCAGTGCAATGACATGACCCGGGCTGTGGTGTGCCCTGGTGCTGTAGACAGGGTGTGAGGGCGGGCACCCCTTCATGACCCGGGGAGTGTCAGGGCCGGGCACCCCTTCACGTGACCCAGGGGTGTCAGGGCCGGGCACCTTCCAGCACCATGGCTGGGGTGTGAGATGGGCACCCAGCAGTCCCCTTGCATGGGCGGGTGGGGACAGGCACTTGCTAGTAACATGACCCGGGGGTGTGAGGCAGGACTCCTCACCATGACCCGGGGTGTGAGGCCAGGCACCCCTCAGTGCCACTTGTTGGAGTGTGAGGCAGGCACCCCTTAGTGCATGAATCGGGGTGGGCGGGCGGGCACCCCTTCCAACACCATGACCCGGTGTGCAGGCCTCCCGCCGGGGTGTTAAGGTCGGACACCACTTCCCATGACCCGAGTGTGAGGGCCCTAGCACCCATTGATGGGTCCAGGGGTGTGAGGCCAGGCGCACTCCCCTTCAGTGACATGACCCAGGGTGTAGGCCAGGCACCACTCAGTGCCATGAATCAGGGGGTGAGCGCCGGGCACCCTCTTCAAACACCATGAACCGGGGTGTGAGGCCAGACATCCCTTCACATGACCCGGGGTGTGAGGGCCGGCATCCTTCCTATGACCCAGGGTGTAAGGGCCGGGCACCTCCATGACTGGGGTTTGTGGGCCAGGCACCCCTTCAGTGGCTGTTGGGGTGTGAGAGCAGGGGACCCCTCAACACCATGACCCGGAGTGTGAGGCGGGCACCTTGGCGCATGGGCAGGGGTGTGAGGCTGGGGACCCCAGCAGTGCCATGAACTGGGGTGTGAGGGCAGGCACATGCAGTCCTTCATGAAGCAGGGTGTGAGGCCAGGCACCTACAGTGCTGCTGTGAACCAGGTGTGAGGGCCGGGCATCCCTTCACATGACCAGGGTGTGAGGGCCGGGCATCCCTTCACATGACCAGGTGCAGGGCAGGCACCCCTTCACATGACCCGGGTTTGTGGGCCGGGCACCCCATTAGTGACATGACGGGGTGAGGCCGGGGACCCCTCCAGCACTGGCTGGTGCTGGGCAGGCACCCCTTCAGCGCCATGAACAGGGGTGTAGGGCAGGACCCTGTGCCATGGGAGCTGGGGTGTGAGACGTGCCATGAAGCAGGGGTGTGAGGCCAGGCACCCTACAGTGCTGTGAACCAGGGGTGTGAGGGCCAGGCACCTTCACATGACCAGGGTGTGAGGTCAGGCACCCCTTCACTGTTGGGGTGCAGGGCCGGGCACCCCTTCACATGACCCAGGGTGGGGTCAGGCACCCCTTCCACATAGCCCAGGGGTGTGGGCCAGGGGCATGACCCAGGGGTTTGGGGCCGCACCCCTTCCCGCCAGGGTGTGGTGGGCACCTTCAACACCATGACTTGGGGTGTGAGGCCAGGCACCCCATCAGTGCCATGAACAGGGGTGAGGGCCCGGCACTTATCAGTGCCATGAACAGGGGTGTGAGGGCCGTGCACCTTCAGTAGTATGACCCGGTGTGTGAGGGCCAGGCACCCCTTCCAGTGCCTGTGAACAGGGGTGTGAGGGCCAGGCACCCCATCAGTGCCATGAACAGGGGTGTGAGGGCCGGGCACGGTAGTGTGCCATGACCGGGTTGAGGGCCCAGGCACCCCTTCAGTGCCATGAACCTTGGGGGTGGGCCAGGCACCCCTTCAGTGCCATGAATCGGTGTGTGGGCCAGGCACTGGAAGTCCCTTGACCCGGGTATGAGGGCGTGCACCCTTATTGACATGACCCGGGTGTGAGGGCCGGGAATCCCTCCAGCACCATGACAGGTGTGAGGGCCTGGCACCCTTTCAGTGGCATGAACAGGGATGCTTGAGGCCAGGCACCTTAATGCCATGAACCAGGGTGTGAGGTGGGCACCCTTAACACCATGACCGGGTGTGCAGGCCGGGCATCCTTCACATACCCGGGGTGTTAGGGTCGGACACCGCCACATGACCAGGGGTGTGATGGCCTGGCACCCATTCAGTGCCATGAATCGGGGTGTGGGCACCCTTGGAGTCCATGACCCGGGGGTGAGGGCCGTGCACCCTTTAGTGACATGACCCGGGGTGTGAGGCCAGGCCGGGCACCCTTTAGTGACATGACCCGGGGTGAGAGGGCCTGGGACCTCCAGCACCATGACCCCGGAGTGTGAGGGCCAGGCACTCAGTGCCATGAACAGGGGTGTGGTCAGGCACCCCTTCAGTGCCATGAACCGGGTTTGAGGGCCGGGCACCCTTTAGTGCCATGAAACGGGATGTGAAGGCCGGGCACCCCATCAGCACCATGACCCGGGGTGTGAGGGCCGGACAACCATTCAGTGCCATGAAACGGGGTGTGAAGGCCCTGCACTCCTATATTGTTGTGAATCGGGGTGTGAGGGCCGGGCACCCCTCCAGCACCGTGACCCGGAGTGTGAGGGCAGGCACCCCCTCAGTGGGATGACTCAGGGTGTGAGGGCCAGCACATCTTCAGTGCCATGAACCGGTGTGTGAGGGCCAGGCACCCTTTCAGTGCCATGAAACAGGTGTGAATGCCGGGCACCCCTACAGTGCTGTGAACCGGGGTGTGAGGGCCAGGCACCCTTTCACATGCCCAGGGTGTAAGGACCGGGCACCCTTTCAGTGCCATGAGCAGGGTGTGAAGCCAGGCACCCCTAGTGCTGTGACCCGGGGTGTGAGGCAGGGCACCCCTTCAGTGCCATGAATCGGGGGTGAGCGCGGGCACCCGCCTTCAACACCATGAACCGGGGTGTGAGGCCAGGCATCCTTTCACATGACCCAGGGTGTGAGGGCCGGGGCACCTTCACACCAGCCCGGGTTGTGGGGCCAGGCACCCCTTCACATGACCCAGGGGTGTGAGGGCCAGGCACCCCGTAGTGACATGACCCGGGGTGTGAGCCAGGGACCCCTCCAGCACCATGACCCGGGTGTGAGGCCAGGCACCCCTTCAGTGCCATGAACAGGGTGTGAGGGCCGGGACCCCTTCAGTGCCATGAACTGGGGTGTGAGGGCCGGGCACCCAGTGCCATGAAGCAGGGGTGTGAGCCAGGCACCCCTACAGTGCTGTGAACCGGGTGTGAGGCCGGGTACCCTTCACATGACCCGGGGTGTGAGGTCGGCCCCTTCATATGACCCAGGGGTGTGAGGGCCAGGCCTTCACATGACCCGGGGTGTGAGGGCCAGGCACCCTTCGCATGACCCGGGTGTGAGGCCAGGCACCCCTTCCACACCATGACTCGGGGTGTGAGGGCCGGGCACCCTATCAGTGCTATGAACAGGTGTGAGGGCCGGGCACCCCATTAGTGCCATGACCCGGGGTGTGAGGGCCGTGCACCCCTTCAGTGACATGACCCGGGGTGTGGGCCGGGCACCCCTTCAGTGCCATGAACAGGGGTGTGAGGGCCGGGCACCCCTCAGTGCCATGAACAGGGGTGTGAGGGCCAGGCACCCCCATTAGTGCCATGACCGGGTGTGAGGCCGTGCACCTTCAGTGACATGACCCGGGGTGTGAGGCCGGGCACCTTCAGTGCCATGAACCGGGGTGTGAGGGCGGGCTCCCTTTCAGTGCCCTGAAACGGGTCTGAAGGCTGGGCACCTTTAGTGCTGTGAACCGGGCTGTGAGGTCAGGCACCCCTTCAAATGACCCGGGGTGAAGTCGGCACCCCTTCACATGACCCAGGGGTGTGAGGGCCGGACACCCCTTCAGCACCATGACTCGGGGTGTGAGGGCCGGGCGCCCCATCAGTGCCATGACCCTGGGTGTGAGGGCCGGGCTCCCTTTCAGTGCCATGATCCGGGGTGTGAGGCCAGGCACCCCAGTGCTGTGATCCCGGGGTGTGAGGGCCGGGCACCCGTTCAGTCACCATGAATCAGGGTGTGAGGGCCAGTCACTCCTTCATGTACATGACCCGGGGTGTCAGGGCAGGACGCCTTTCGTGACATGACCTGGGGTGCCAGGGCCAGGCACCTCCCACCTATGACCCGGAGTGTGAGGGCCGGGCACCACTTCAGTGCCATGAACCGGGTTGTGAGGGCCGGGCACATCTTCAATGCCATGATCCAGGGTGTGAGGGCCGGGCACCCTTTCAGAGCTATGAAGCAGGGTGTGAAGGCCGGCACGTCTAGTGCTGTGAACCGGGTGTGAGGCCGGGCACCCCTTGAGCACCATGACTCGGGGTGTGAGGGCCGGGCACCCCATCAGTGCCATGAACCTGGGTGTGAGGGCCGGACACCCCTTCAGTGCCATGAACCGGCGTGTGAGGGCCGGGCACCCTTTTAGTGCCATGAAACGGGGTGTGAAGGCCGGGCACCCCATCAGCACCATGACCCGGGGTGTGAGGGCGGACACCCATTCAGTGCCATGAAGCAGGATGTGAAGGCCTGCACTACATTGCTGTGAATCAGGGGTGTGAGGCTGGGCACCCCTGCAGGTGCCCAGGTGTGAGGGCCAGGCACCCCTCAGTGCGATGACTCAGGGTGTGAGGGCGGGCACATCTTCAATGCCATGAACCGGTGTGTGAGGGCCAGGCATCCTTTTAGTGCCATGAAGCAGGTGTAAATGCCAGGCACCCCTATAGTGCTGTGAATCAGGTGTGAGGCCGGGCCCCCCACGACCAGGGGTGTGAGGACCAGGCACCTTTCAGTGCCATGAAGCAGGGTGTGAAGGCCGGGCAACCCTATAGTGCTGTGACCCAGGGGTGTGAGGGGCCGGCACCTTCAGTGCCATGACTCAGGGGATGAGGGCGGGCACCTTCAACACCATGAACCGGGGTGTAGGGGCCAGGCATCCTTTGGTGCCATGGAAGCAGGGGTGTGAGGCCAGGCACTACAGTGCTGTGAACCAGGGTGTGAGGCCGGGCACCCTTCACATGACCCGGGGTGTGAGGCCAGGCACCCCTTCACATGACCCTGGGTGTGAGGGCCAGGCACCTTCACATGACCCGGGGTGTGAGGGCCGGGCATCCCTTCACATGACCCAGGGTGTGAGGGCCAGGCACCCCTTCAGCACCATGACTCGGGGTGTGAGGGCCGGGCAACCCATCAGTGCCATGAACAGGGGTGTGAGGCCAGGGCCTCCATTTGTGCCATGACCCGGGGTGTGGGCCGTGCCTTCAGTGACATGACCCGGGGTGTGAGGCCAGGCATCAGTGCCATGAACAGGGGGAGGCCAGGCACCCCTGCAGTGCCATGATCCGGGGTGTGAGGCGGGCTCCTTCAGTGCCCTGAAGCAGGGTGTGAAGGCTGGGCACCCCTACAGTGCCTGAACCAGGGCTGTGAGGTCCGGGCACCCGTTCAAATGACCAGGGAGTGAGGGCCGGGCATCCCTTCACATGACCCGGGGTGTGAGACCAGACACCCTTCAGCACCATGACCCTGGGTGTGAGGGCGGGCTCACTTCAGTGCCATAACCAGGGTGTGAGGCCCGGGCACCCCTTCAGTGACATACCGGGGATAGGAGGCCGGGCACCCTGATGTCATGCGGGGTGAAGGCCAGGCACTCTTAAGTGCCATGAAGCAGGGTGAGAGTGCGGACACCCATACGGTGCTTCTGAACCAGGGTGCGACGGCCAGGCTCCCCTCGTGACATGACCCGGGGTGTGAGGTCCGGGCACCATGTTCTGCCACGGCCAGGGTGCCGGGACAACCCTCAGTGCCATGAGACTTGGTGTCGGGCGGGCACCCTACAGTGTTATGAACCGGGTGTGAGGCCGGACACCCCATCCACATAACCAGTGTAAGGCAGGCACATAGTGCCCTGACCGGAAGTGAGAGCCGGACACCAACCAGCACCGCCGGCGGTGTGAGGGCCAGACCAATTCAGTGACATGACCGGTGTGACGGCCGGGCTCCCCTTCAGTGACATGACCGGGTTGTGATGGCTGGGCACCTCAGTGACATGACCCAGGGGTGTGAGGGCCGGGCACCCTTTCAGTGACATGTCCCTGGGTGTGAGGGCCAGGTACCCTCAGCACCATGACCCAGTGTGAGGCCAGGCACCCTTCAGTCACCATGACTCGGGGTGTGAGGGCAGGGAACCCCTTCAGTGTCATGAACCAGGGGGTCGAGGGCCAGGCACCCTTTCAATGCCCATAGAAACAGGGTGTGAGGGCCGAGCACCCCTACAGTCTGGAGCCAGGGTGGGGGCCGGACACCTCTTCACATGACGCTGGGTGTGAGGCCAGACCGATTTCAGTGCAATGAATCAGGAGTGTGAGGGCCGGGCACCCATTCAGCACCATGACCCAGGTGTGAGGGTCTCAAGCATTTCAGTGCTACTCGTCAGGTTTGAGGCCGAGCATCCATCAGCACCATGACCGAGGTGTGACAGTGGCACCCTCAGTAACATGCCCAGGGTGTGAGTCCGGCACCCTCAACACCATGCCCCAGGGTGTGAGGGAGCGCCTTCAGTGTCATAGACAAGGGTGTGAGCCGGGGCACACCCTTTCAGTGCCATGGAAACAGGGTGTGAAGCCCGGCACTGATGATGTGGTAGGTGCCAGGCGACACCCCTTCACATGACCGAGGTGTGAGGCGGGCACCCTCAGTACCATGACCCGGTGTGAGGGCCGGGCACCCATTCCAGTGCCATGAAACAGGGCTGTGAAGGCCGGGCACCCATTCCAGTGCCATGAACCGGGATGTGAGGGCAGGCACCCATTCAGTGCCATGGGCCAGGATGTGAGGCGAGCACATCTTCAGTGCCATGAACCAGGTGTGAGGGCACCTTTCAGTGCCATGAAACGGTGTGAAGGCAGGCACCTACAGTGCCTGAACCAGGGTGTGAGGCCAGGCACCTTCAGTGCCATGAATCAGGGTGTGAGGGCCTGGCTCCCCTTCGTTGCACCCAGGGTGTGACCCAGGCACCCTTTCAGTGACATATTCCAGGGTGTGAGGGCCAGGCACCTTCAGTGCCATGACCTGGGTGGCGGGCCGGTCACTCACCTTCAGTGACATGACCAGGGTGTCAGGGCAAGGAACGCCCTTCGTGACACGCGACCAGGGGTGCCAGGGCCGGGCACCTCCTGTGACCCAGGTGTGAGGGCCAGGCCCCTTCAGTGCCATAGACCAGGTTTGAGGGCCAGGCACCTGAGCCATGAAACCAGGGTGTGAGGTCAGGCACTCCCTACAGTGCTGTGAACCGGGGTGTGGGCAGGCACCTTGAGCACCATGACTCAGGGGTGTGAGGCCAGGCACCCCATAAAGTGCCATGAACCTGGGTGAGGGCCGGGCACCCTTCAGTGCCATGGGCCGGGTGTGGTCAGGCTTTTAGTGCCATGAAAAGCAGGTGTGAAAGGCCGGGCACCCCATCTGCACCATGACCCAGGGTGTGAGGGCCAGCACCCATTCAGTGCCATGAAGCGGGGGTGTGAGAGCCCTGCACACCTACATTGCTGTGAATCAGGGTGTGAGGGCCCGGCACCCCCTCAACACCATGTTGGAGTGTGGCGGGCACTCCCTCAGTGCGATGACTCTGGGTGTGAGGGCCGGGCACATCTTCAGTGCCATGAACCGGTGTGTGAGGCCCAGCACCCTTTAGTGCCATGGTGAGTGTGAATGCCTGGCACCTGGTGCCAACCCAGTTGCCCAGCAGGCAGGCACCCCACATGACCCAGGGAGTGTGAGGACTGGGCACCCTTTCAGTCCATTAAACAAGGGTGTGAGGCCAGGCACCTTCTGTGACATGACCCAGGGAGTGAGGCCAGGCACCCTCTTTAGTTACATGACCAGTGTGAGGGCAGAGACCCCACACCTTGACCAGGAGTGAGGCGCGCACCATCAGTGCATGAACAGGTGTGAGCCCAGGCACCCATTCAGTGCCATGAACCCGGGGTGGGCAGGCACCAGTGCCCTGAAACAGGGGTGTGAAAGGCCAGGGCACCCCAGTCCTGTAAACCAGGGTGTGAGGGCGGGCACCTTCACATGACCCAGGGTGTGAAGGCCAGGCACCTATGACCTGGGGTGTGAGGCAGAACTTCCAGCACCATGACTCAGGGGTGTGAGGGCCAGGCACCCCATCAGTGCCATGAACCGGGGTGAGGACAGGCTCCCCCAGTGCCATGATCAGGGGTGTGGCACGAACACCTCCAGTGCCATGAAGCAGGGTGTGAGGGCAGGCACCTACAGTGTTATGAACAGGGGTGGTGGACACCTCTTCACCATGACCAGGGTGTAGACCAGAGCACCCCCAGTGCCTGACCAGTGTGAGCGGATACCCTCACATAATGGCCAGGGTGTGAGGGCCGGACACCAGTCAGTGACCATGAACCGGGTGTGAGCCAGGCACCCCTTTTAGTGCCATGACAGGGTGTAGGGGCCAGGCACCAGTGCTGCAGAGCAGGGGTGTGAGGGCGGGCACCCCTTCATATGAATCAGGGTGGTAGGCACCTCAGCACCATGACCCTGGGTGTTGGGGGCTTGATTTCAGTGCCATGAATCAGGGTGTGAAGGCCGAGGCACCCCTAAAAGTCTAATAAACCTGGGTGAGGCCAGTCACCCGTCCAGTACCATGACTTCGGTGTGAGGGACAGGCACTTACCCAGTGCCAGAACCGGGGTGTGAGGCCGGAACTTTTCAGTGCCCTGAAACAGGGTGTGAGGCCAGAGCACTAAAGTGCTAATGAACCCGGGTGCGAGGCCCAGTCACCTGTCCAGTGCCATGACCTCGAGTGTGAGGGCCAGGCACCTTCAGTGCCATGAACCGGGTGTGAGGGCCGGGCACCTTTCAGTGCCATGAAGCAGGGTGTGAAACCTGGGCACCCCTTCAGTGCTGTAGACAGGGGTGTGAGGGCCAGGCACCCCTTCAATGCCATGAATCAGGGTGTGAGGCCAGGCACCTCAGGTCCTGACCGGGGTGTGAGGCCGTGTACCCTTAATGACATAGCCCAGGGGTGTGAGGGCGGGGTCCTCAGCACCATGACGGTGGGTGTAGAGGCCTGGCACCCCAGTTCCATAAACCGGGGTGCAAGGGCCGGGCATATCTTCAATGCCATGAAACAGGGATTGAGGGCGGGCACCCCTTTCAAGTGCCATGAAACGGAGTGTGAATGCGGGCACCCCTTGCTGTGAACCGGGTGTGAGGGCCAGACACCCCCTCACATGACCGGTGGTGAGCACCTTCAGTAACATGACCGAGGGTGAGGGCCGGCACCCCATTAGTTACATGACCAGGGTGTGAGGGCCGGGACCCCCCAGCACCTTGACCCGGAATGGGGCCGGGAGGCACCCCATCAGTGCCATGAACACGGTGTGAGGGCCAGGCACCCCTTCAGTGCCATGAACCGTGTGAGGGCTGCACCCTTTCAGTGCCCTGAAACAGGGTGTGAAGGCCGGGCACCCCTACAGTGCTGTGAACTAGGTGTGAGGGCGGGCACCCCCTCACATGACCCGTGGTGTGAAGGCCGGGCACCCCTTCACATGACCAGTGTGAGGGCTGGGCACCCCTTCAGCACCATGACTGGGGTGTGAGGGGCCACCCCATCAGTGCCATGAACCGGGGAGTGAGGGCCGGCCCTTCAGTGCCATGATTCGTGGACGGGCACCCTTCAGTGCCATGAAACGGGTGTAGGCAGGGCACTCTACAGTGTTATGAACAGGGAGTTTAGCCGGACACCCCTTCACATGACCTGGGTGTGGCGGGCACCCTTCAGTGCCCTGACCCGGGGTGTGAGGGCCGGATACCCCTTTAGTGACGTGACCCGGGGTGTGAGGGCCAGGACCCCTCCAGCACCATGACCCGGAGTGTGAGGGCCACGCACCCCTTCAGTGCCATGTACACGGGTGTGAGGGCTGGGCACCCCTTCAGTGCATGAACTGGGGTGTGAGGGCCAGGCCACCTTTCAGTGCCCCAAACGTGGAAGGCCGGGCACCCCTAAAGTGCTGTGAACTCTGGTGTGAGGGCTGGCCACCGTCCAGTACCATGAGACCTGGAGTGGAGGGCTGGCACCCTTCAGTGCGAACTGGGTGGAGGGCTGGCACCTTTTCAGTGCCATGAAACGGGTGGAAACTGGGCACCTTTTAGTGCTGAACTGGTGAGGGCCGGGCACCTTCAGTGCCATGAATCGGGTGTGAGGGCTGGCACCCTTTAGGTCCATGACCCGGGGTGTGAGGGCCGTGCACCCTATTGACATGACCCGGGTGTGAGGGCCGGGGTCCCTCCAGCACCATGACGTGGAGTGTGAGGGCCTGGCACCCCTTCAGTTCCATAAACCGGGGTGTGAGGGCCGGGCATATCTTCAATGCCATGAAACGGGGTGTGAGGGACGGGCACCCTTTCAGTGCCATGAAACGGAGTGTGAATGCCGGGCACCCCTACTGTGCTGTGAACCGAGGTGTGAGGGCCGAACACCCCCTCACATGACCCGGGGTGTGAAGGCCGGGCACCCCTTCAGTGACATGACCCGGGGAGTGAGGGCCGGGCACCTCATTAGTTACATGACCTGTGAAGGCCGGGACCCTCCAGCACCTTGACCCGGAATGTGAGGGCCGGGCACCCCATCAGTGCCATGAACACGGGTGTGAGGGCCGGGCACCCCTTCAGTGCCATGAACCGGGGTGTGAGGGCCGGGCACCCTTTCAGTGCCCTGAAACAGGGTGTGAAGGCCGGCACCCCTAAGTGCTGTGAACTAGGGGTGTGAGGGCCGGGCACCCTTCACATGACCCGTGGTGTGAAGGCCGGGCACCTTCACATGACCTGGGGTGTGAGGGGCGGGCACCCTTCAGCACCATGACCTGGGGTGTGAGGGCCGGGCACCCCATCAGTGCCATGAACCGGGAGTGAGGGCCGGGCTCCCTTCAGTGCCATGATTCGGGTGTGTGGCCCGCACCCCTTCAGTGCCATGAAACGGGGTGTGAGGGCAGGGCACCCCTACAGTGTTATGAACAGGAGTTTGGGCCGGACACCCTTCACATGACCCGTGTAAGGGCCAGGCACCCTTCAGTGCCCTGACCGGGGTGTGAGGGCCGATACCCCTTTAGTGACGTGACCCGGGGTGTGAGGGCCAGGACCTCCAGCACCATGACCCGAGGTGAGGGCCAAGCACCCTTCAGTGCCATGTACACGGGTGTGAGGGCGGGCACCCCTTCAGTGCCATGAACTGGGGTGTGAGGGCTGGCCACCCTTTCAGTGCCCTGAAACGGGTGTGAAGGCCGGGCACCCCAAAGTGCTGTGAACCTGGGTGTGAGGGCCGGTCACCTCCAGTACCATGACTCGAGTGTGAGGGCCGGGCACCCTTTCAGTGCCATGAACCGGGTGGAGGGCCGGGCACCTTTTCAGTGCCATGAAACGGGGTGTGTGAAACCCGGGCACCCCTACAGTGCTGTGAACCGGGGTGTGAGGCCGGGCACCCTTCAGTGCCATGAATCGGGGTGTGAGGGCCGGCACCTCTTTAGGTCCATGACCTGGGTATGTACCTATTGACATGACCCGGGGTGTGAGGGCCGGGTCCCTCCAGCACCATGACGTGGAGTGTGAGGCCTGGCACCCTTCAGTTCCATAAACGGTGTGAGGGCCGGGCATATCTTTATGCTATGAACGGGGTGTGAGTCGGCAACCTTTCAGTGCCATGAAATGGGTGTGAAGGCCCGGCACCCCTCTACAGTGCTGAACGTGTGAGGGCTGGGCACCCCTTCACATGACCCGGGTGTGAGGGGCGGGCACCCTCCAGCACCGTGACCCGGAGGAGGGCCGGGCACCTCAGTGCGATGACCAGGGTGAGG
This sequence comes from Homarus americanus, assembly GCF_018991925.1. NCBI lineage: Eukaryota > Metazoa > Arthropoda > Malacostraca > Decapoda > Nephropidae > Homarus > Homarus americanus. The sequence goes on from NW_024743449.1 coordinate 27,753, forward strand.
CCGGGCACATCTGTGCCATGAACCGGTGTGTGAGGGCCAGGCACCCTTTCAGTGCCATGAAACGGAGTGAATGCCGGGCACCTTACAGTGCTGTGAACCGAGGTGTGAGGGCGGCACCCTCACATGACCCGGGGTGTGAGGGACGGGCACCAGTGCCAAGGAAACGGGGTGTGAAGGCGGGCACCCCTTCAGTGACATGACCTGGGAGTGAGGCCGGGCACCTCATTAGTTACATGACCCGGGTGTGAGGGCCGGGACCCTCCAGCACCTGACCCGGAGTGAGGGCCGGGCACCCCAGTGATGTGAAGCGGGGTGGAGGGTTGGCACCCTTCACATGACCTGGGTGAGGGCTGGCACCCTCCAGTACCATGACCGGAGTGTGAGGCCACCCATTCAGCGAACCGATATGAGGGCGGGCACACTTCAGTGCCATGAACCGGGGTGTGAGGGCTGGCACCCATTCAGTGCCATGAACTGGATGTGAGGGCCGGGCACATCTTCAGTGCCATGAACCGGGGTGGAGGCCGGGCACTTTCAGTGCTGCGAAACGGGGTGTGAAGGCCGGCACCCCTTACAGTGCTCTGAACCGGGGTAGGGGCTGGCACCCTTCAGTGCCATGAATCGGGGTGTGAGGGCCTGGCTCTTCAGTGCCATGACCCAGGGTGTGAGGCCCGGCACCAGTGACATGACCCGTGTGAGGGCCGGGCACTTCAGTGCCATGACCCTGGGTGTGAGGCCGGTCACTCCTTCAGTGACATGACCCGTGTCAGGGCTGGAACGCCTGTGACATGACCGGGGTGCCAGGGCACCCTCCCGCACCATGGACTGGAGTGTGAGGGCTGCACCCTCAGTGCCATGAACTGGCTAGAGGGCCAGGCACCTCAGAGCCATGAAACGGGGTGAAGGTCCGGCACTCCTACAGTGCTGTGAACTGGGGTGTGAGGGCCGGGCACCCCTGAGCACCATGACTGTGAGGCTGGCACCCCATAAGTGCCATGAACTGTAGTGGCCGGACCCCTTCAGTCATGAACCGGGTGTGAGGTCGGCACCCTTAGTGCCATGAAACGGAGTGTGAAGGCCGGGCACCCCATCAGCACCATGACCTGGGTGAGGGTGGACACCCATTCAGCGCCATGAAGGGGGGGGTGTGAAGGCCCTGCACACCTACATTGCTGTGAATCGGGGTGTGAGGGCTGGCACCTCCAGCACCGTGACCCGGAGTGTGAGGGCCACACCCTCAGTGCGATGACTCTGGGTGTGAGGGCCGGGCACATTCAGTTCCATGAACCGGTGGGAGGGCAGGCCTTTCAGTGCCATGAAACGGAGGAATGCCTGGCACCCCTACAGTACTGTGAACCGAGTTAAGAGGCACCCCCACATGACCCGGGGTGGAGGGACTGGGCACCTTTCAGTGCCATTAAACGGGGTGAAGGCCGGGCACCCCCTGACATGACTCGGGGAGTGAGGGCCGGGCACCCTTTAGTTACATGACCCGGGGTGAGGGCCGGGGACCCCTCCAGCACCTTGACCGAGTGGAGGGCCGGGCACCCCATCAGTGCCATGAACACGGGTGTGGGCCAGGCACCCATTCAGCACCATGAATCGGGGTGTGAGGCCGGGCTCCCCTTCAGTGCCATGATCCGGGGTGTGTGGCCCGGGCACCCTACAGTGTTATGAACAGGGGGTGAGGGCCGGACACCTCTCATGACCCGGGGTGTAAGGGCCGGGCACCCCTTCAGTGCCCTGACCCGGGGTGTGAGGGCAGGCACCCCTCCAGTACCATGACCCGGGTGTGAGGGCCGGCACCCATTCAGTGCCATGAACCGGGATGTGAGGGCCGGGCACATCTTCAGTGCCATGAACCGGGGTGTGAGGCCGGGCACCCATTCAGTGCCATGAACCGGGATGTGAGGGCCGGGCACATCTTCAGTGCCATGAACCGGGGTGTGAGGCCGGGCACCCTTTCAGTGCCATGAAACGGGGTGTGAAGGCCGGGCACCCCCAGTGCTCTGAACCGGGGTGTGAGGGCCAGGCACCCCTTCAGTGCCATGAATCGGGGTGTGAGGGCCTGGCTCCCCTTCAGTGCCATGAATCAGGGGTGTGAGGGCCTGCTCCCTTCAGTGCCATGACCCAGGGTGTGAGGCCCGGGCACCCTTTCAGTGACATGACCCGGGGTGAGGGCCGGGCACCTTCAGTGCCATGACCCTGGGTGTGAGGGCGGTCCTCCTTCAGTGACATGACCCGGTGTCAGGGCCAGGAACGCCTTTCGTATGACCCGGGGTGCCAGGGCAGGCACCTCCGCACCATGACCGGGAGTGTGAGGGCCGGGCACCTCCTCAGTGCCATGAACGGGTTGTGAGGGCCAGGCACCTTTCAGAGCCATGAAACGGGGTGTGAAGGTCCGGCACTCCTAGTGCTGTGAACCGGGGTGTGAACGGGCACCCCTTGAGCACCATGACTCCGGGGTGTGAGGGCCGGGCACCCCATAGAGTGCATGAACCTGGGTGTGAACCATTGCTGTGAATCGGGGTGTGAGGCCGGGCACCCCTCCAGCACCGTGACCCAGGTGTGAGGCCGGGCACTCCCTCAGTGCGATGACTCTGGGTGTGAGGGCCAGGCATCTTCAGTTCCATGAACCGGTGTGGGGCCAGGCACCCTGTGCCATGAAGCAGATGTGAATGCCTGGCACCCTACAGTACTGTGAACCGAGTTGTGAGGGCCGGGCACCCCTCACATGACCCAGGGTGTGAGGGACTGGGCACCCTTTCAGTGCCATTAAACGGGGTGTGAAGGCCGGGCACCTTCTGTGACATGACTCGGGGAGTGAGGGCCGGGCACCTCTTTAGTTACATGACCCGGGGTGTGAGGGCCGGGGACCCCTCCAGCACCTTGACCGGAGTGTGAGGGCCGGGCACCCCATCAGTGCCATGAACACGGGTGTGAGGGCCGGGCACCCATTCAGCACCATGACTCGGGGTGTGGAGGCCGGCTCCCCTTCAGTGCCATGATCCGGGGTGTGTGGCCCGGGCACCCCTCAGTGTTGAACAGGGGTGAGGGCGGACACCTCTTCACATGACCCAGGGTGGGGCCGGGCACCTTCAGTGCCCTGACCCGGGGTGTGAGGGCGGATACCTCCAGCATGGCCCGGGGTGTGAGGGCCGGACACCAATCCAGTGACATGAACCGGGGTGTGAGGCCAGGCACCCTTTTAGTGCCATGAAACAGGGTGTGAGGGCCAGGCACCCTACAGTGCTGCGAAAAGGGGTGTGAGGGCCGGGCACCCCTTCATATGAATCGGGGTGTGAGGGCCGGGCACCCCTTCAGCACGATGACCCTGGGTGTTGGGGCTTGGCTCGATTTCAGTGCCATGAATCGGGTGTGAGGCCTGGCTCATTTCAGTGCCATGAATGGGCGTGAGGCCTGGTACCCCATGAGCACCATGACCCGGGGTGTGAGGCGGGCACCCCTCCAGCACCATGTCCCGGGGTGTGAGGGCCGGACACCCATTCAGTGACATGACCCGGGGTTTGACGGGGCACCCCTCAGCACCATGCCGGGGTGTGAGGCGGGCACCCCTTCAGTGCCATGAACCTGGGTGTGAGGCCGGTCACTCATTCAATGACATGACCCGGGAGTCAGGGTCAGGCACTCCTTTAGTGACATGACCCGGGTGCCAGGGCAGGCACCCTCAGCACCATGACCCGATGTGTGAGGCCGTGCACCTCCAGTGCCATGAACCCGGGTGTGAGGCTGGGCACATCTTCAATGCCATGAACAGGGTGTGACACCCGGGCACCTCAGTGCCATGAACAGGGTGTGAAGGCCCGGCACCCCTACAGTGCTGTGAACCGGGGTGTGAGCCGGGCACTTCACATGACCGGGGTGTGAGGGCGGGCACCCCTCCAGCACCATGACCCGGAGTGTGAGGGCGGGCACCCCTACAGTGCTGTGAACCGGGGTGTGAGGCCGGGCACCTTTAGTGCCATGAATCGGGGTGTGAGGGCAGGGCACCCCTTTAGGTCCATGACCCGGGGTGTGAGCCGTGCACCATTATTGACATGACCGGGTGTGAGGGCTGGGCACCTTTAGTGACATGCCCGGGGTGTGAGGGCCAGGGATCCCTCAGCACCATGACTCGGGGTGTGAGGGCCGGGCACCCCTTCAGTGCCATGAACCGGGGTGTGAGCCGGGCACCCAGTGACATGACTGGGGAGTGAGGGCCGGGCACCCTTTAGTGACGTGAGCCGGGGTGTGAGGCCAGGGACCCCTCAGCACCATGACCAGGTGTGAGGCCACCCCTTCAGTGCCATGTACACGGGTGTGAGGGCCGGGCACCCTAGTGCCATGAACTGGGGTGTGAGGGCCGGCCACCTTTTCAGTTCCCTGAAACGGGTGTGAAGGCCGGGCACCCTAAAGTGCTGAACCTGGGTGTGAGCCGGTCACCCCTCCAGTACCATGACTCGGAGTGTGAGGCCGGGCACCCCTTCAGTGCCATGAACCGGGGTGAGGGCGGGCACCTTTCAGTGCCATGAAACAGGGTGTGAATGGGCACCCCTATAGTGCTGTGAACCGGGGTGTGAGGGCGGGCACCCTTCAGTGCCATGAATCAGGGTGTGAGGCCAGGCACTTCCCGGTCCATGACCCGGGGTGTGAGGGCCGGTGCCCTTATTGACATGACGGGGTGTGAGGGCCGGGGTCCTCCAGCACCATGACGTGGAGTGTGAGGGCCTGGCACCCCTTCAGTTCCATAAACCGGGGTGTGAGGGCCGGGCATATCTTCAATGCCATGAAGCAGTGTGAGCCGGGCACCCTTTCAGTGCCATGAAAGCGGGTGAAGGCCCGGCACCCCTACAGTGCTGTGAACCGGGTGTGAGGGCCAGGCACTCCTTCACCCGGGGTGTGAGGGCCGGGCACCCTCTAGCACCGTGACCCAGGTGTGAGGCCGGGCACCCCTCAGTGCGATGACTCAGGGTGTGAGGGCCGGGCACATCTTCAGTGCCATGAACCGGTGTGTGAGGGCCAGGCACTTCAGTGCCATGAAACGGGTGTGAATGCCGGGCACCCCAGTGCTGTGAACCGGGTGTGAGGGCCGAACACCCCTCCTATGACCCGGGGTGTGGCGGGCACCCCTTCAGTGACATGACCCGGGAGTGAGGCGGGCACCTCATAGTTACATGACCCGGGTGTGAGGGCCGGGGACCCCTCAGCACCTTGACCCGGAATGTGAGGGCGGGCACCCCATCAGTGCCATGAACACGGGTGTGAGCGGGCACCCCTTCAGTGCCATGGACCGGGGTGTGAGGGCCGGGCACCTTTCAGTGCCCTGAAACAGGGTGAAGGCCGGGCACCTACAGTGCTGTGAACCAGGTGTGAGGGCCGGGCACCCTTCACATGACCCGTGGTGTGAAGGCCGGGCACCCCACATGACCTGGGGTGTGAGGGCCAGGCAACCCTTCCATGACTCTCGGGGTGTGAGGGCCGGGCACCCCATCAGTGCCATGAACCGGGGAGTGAGGGCCGGGCTCCTTCAGTGCCATGATCCCGGGGTGTGTGGTCGGGCCCCTTCAGTGCCATGAAACGGGGTGTGAGGGCAGGGCACCTACAGTGTTATGAACAGGGGAGTGAGGGCGGACACCCCTTCACATGACCCGGGGTGTAGGGCCGGGCACCCTAGTGCCCTGACCCGGGGTGTGGGGCCGGATACCCCCTTTGTGACGTGTGACCCGGGTGTGAGGGGGGACCCCTCAGCACCATGACCCGGGTGTGAGGGCCGCACCCTTCAGTTCCATGTACACGGGTGTGAGGGCCGGGCACCTTCAGTGCCATGAACTGGGTGTGAGGGCCGGCCACCCTTTCAGTGCCCTGAAGCAGGGTGTGAAGGCCGGGCACCTCTAAGTGCTGTGAACCTGGGTGTGAGGCCGGTCACCCTCAGCCATGACTCCAGGTGTGAGGGCCGGGCACCCTCAGTGCCATGAACCGGGGTGTGAGGGCCGGGCACCTTTCAGTGCCATGAAACGGGGTGTGAAACCGGGCACCTGTGCTGTGAACCGGGGTGGAGGGCGGGCACCCCTTCAGTGCCATGAATCGGGGTGTGAGGGCCGGGCACCCCTTTAGGTCCATGACCCGGGGTGTGAGGGCCGTGTACCCTTATTGACATGACCCGGGGTGTGAGGGCCGGGGTCCCTCCAGCACCATGACGTGGAGTGTGAGGGCCTGGCACCCCTTCAGTTCCATAAACCGGGGTGTGAGGGCCGGGCATATCTTCAATGCCATGAAACGGGGTGTGAGGGCCGGGCACCTTTCAGTGCCATGAAACAGGGTGTGAAGGCCCGGCACCCCACAGTGCTGTGAACCGGGGTGTGAGGGCCGGGCACCCTCAGCACCGTGACCCGGAGTGTGAGGGCCGGGCACCCCTCAGTGCGATGACTCAGGGTGTGAGGGCCGGGCATCTTCAGTGCCATGAACCGGTGTGTGAGGCCAGGCACCCTTTCAGTGCTGAAACGGAGTGTGAATGCCGGGCACCCCTACAGTGCTGTGAACCGGGTGAGGGCCGGGCACCCCTCACATGTCCCGGGGTGTGAGGACCGGCACCTTTCAGTGCCATGGAACAGGGTGTGAAGGCCGGGCACCTTCAGTGACATGACCCGGGGAGTGAGGGCCGGGCACCTCATTAGTTACATGACCCGGGGTGTGAGGGCCGGGGACCCTCCAGCACCTTGACCCAGGTGTGAGGCCGGGCACCCCATCAGTGCCATGAACACGGGTGTGAGGGCCGGGCACCCCTTCAGTGCCATGAACGGGGTGTGAGGGCGGGCACCTTTCAGTGCCCTGAAACAGGGGTGAGGCCGGGCACCCCTACAGTGCTGTGAACCAGGGTGTGAGGGCCGGGCACCTTCATGACCCGTGGTGTGAGGCCGGGCACCCCTTCACATGACCTGGGGTGTGGCGGGCACCCCTTCAGCACCATGACTCGGGGTGTGAGGGCCGGGCACCCCATCAGTGCCATGAACCGGGGTGTGGCCGGGCACCCTTCAGTGCCATGAAACAGGGGTGTGAGGGCAGGGCACCCCAGTGTTATGAACAGGGGTGAGGCCGGACACCCCTTCACATGACCCGGGGTGTAAGGGCCGGGGACCCTTCAGTGCCCTGACCCGGGGTGTGGGGGCCGGATACCCCTCAGAATAATGGCCCGGGGTGTGAGGGCCGGACCAATTCAGTGACATGAACCGGGGTGTGAGGGCTGGGCACCCTCAGTGCCATGAAACAGGGTGTGAGGGCCGGGCACCCCTACAGTGCTGAACCGGGGTGTGAGGCCGGGCACCCCTTCAGCACCATGACGGGGTGTTGGGGCTTGGCTCATTTCAGTGCCATGAATCGGGGTGAGGCCTGGCTCGATTTCAGTGCCATGAATCGGGGTGTGAGGGCCGGGTACCCCATGAGCACCATGACCCGGGGTGTGAAGGCCGGGCACCCTCCAGCACCATGTCCCGGGGTGTGAGGCCGGACACCCATTCAGTGATATGACGCGGGGTTTGACGGCCGGGCACCCCTCCAGCACCATGCCCGGGGGTGAGGGCCGGGCACCCCTCCAGTGCCATGAACGGGGTGTGAGGCTGGGCACATCTTCAATGCCATGAACCTGGGTGTGACGCCGGGCACCCTTTCAGTGCCATAGAACGGGGTGTGAAGGCCCGGCACCCCTACAGTGCTGTGAACCGGGTGTGAGGGCCGGGCACCCCTTCACATGACCCGGGGTGTGAGGGCCGGGCACCCCTCAGCACCATGACCCAGAGTGTGAGGGCCGGGCACCCTACAGTGCTGTGAACCGGGGTGTGAGGCCGGGCACCTTTAGTGCCATGAATCGGGGTGTGAGAGCCGGGCACCCTTTAGGTCCATGACCCGGGGTGAGGGGCCGTGCACCCTTGTGCATGACCCGGGGTGTGAGGCGGGCACCCTTTAGTGACATGCCCCGGGGTGTGAGGCCGGGATCCCTCAGCACCATGACTCGGGGTGTGGGGCGGGCACCCCTTCAGTGCCACGAGACTGGGGTGTGAGGCCGGGCACCTTCAGTGACATGACCCGGGGAGTGAGGGCGGGCACCCCTTTAGTGACGTGACCCGGGGTGTGAGGGCCGGGACCCCTCCAGCACCATGACCCGGGGTGTGAGGCCACGCACCCCTTCAGTGCCATGTACACGGGTGTGAGGCCGGGCACTAAGTGCTGTGAACCGGGGTGTGAGGGCGGTCACCTCAGTACCATGACTCCAGGTGTGAGGGCCGGGCACCCCTTCAGTGCCATGAACCGGGGTGTGAGGGCCGGGCACCTTTCAGTGCCATGAAACGGGGTGTGAGCCGGGCACCCTACAGTGCTGTGAACCGGGGTGTGAGAGCCGGGCACCCCTTCAGTGCCATGAATCGGGGTGTGAGGCCAGGCACTTAGGTCCATGACCCGGGGTGTGAGGCCGTGTGCCCTTATTGACATGACCCACGGTGTGAGTGCCGGGGTCTCTCCAGCACCATGACGCGGAGGAGGGCCTGGCACCCCTTCAGTTCCATAAACCGGGTGAGGGCCGGGCATATCTTCAATGCCATGAACGGGGTGAGGGCCTGGCACCCCTTTCAGTGCCATGAAACGGGGTGTGTAGGCCCGGCACCCTACAGTGCTGTGAACCGGGGTGTGAGGCCGGGCACCCCTTCACATGACCCGGTAGTGGCCGGACACCCCTCCAGCACCATGACCCGGAGTGTGAGGGCCGGGCACCCCTACAGTGCCATGAACCTGGGTGTGAGGGCCGGGCACTCCTTCAGTGCCATGAATCGGGGTGTGAGGGACGGGCACCCTTATTGACATGACCCGGGGTGTGAGGGCCGGCCACCCCTTTAGTGATATGACCGGGGTGTGGAGGACCGGGCACCCTTCAGTGCCATGAACAGGGTGGTGAGGCCGGGCACCATTTAGTGCCATGAACGGGGTGTGAAGGCCGGGCACCCCTACAGTGCTGTGAACCGGGGTGAGGGCCGGGCACCTTCACATGACGCGGGTGTGAGGGCGGGCACCCCCTTCAGCACCATGACTGGGGTGAGGCCGGGCACCCATCAGTGCCACGAACCGGGGTGTGAGGGCTGGGCACCCTTCAGTGACAGGACCCGCGGAGGAGGGCCGAGCACCCTTTAGTGACATGACCTGGGGTGTGAGGGCCGGGCACCCTTTCAGTGACATGTCCTGGGTGTGAGGGCCGGGCACTCCTTTCAGTGCCATGAAACAGGGTGTGAAGGCCGGGCACCCCTACAATGACATGAATCGGGGTGTGAGGGCTGGGCACCCCTTCAGCACCATGACTCGGGGTGTGAGGGCCGGCACCCATCAGTGCCACGAACCGGGTGTGAGGCCGGCACCCTTCAGTGACAGGACCCACGGAGTGAGGCTGGCACCCCTTTAGTGACATGAACCGGGGTGTGAGGGCCGGGCACCCTTTAGTGACATGTCCCGGAGTGTGAGGGCCGGGCACCATTTCAGTGCCATGAAACAGGGTGTGAGGGCCTGGCTCGATTTCAGTGCCATTAATCGGGGTGTGAGGGCCGGGCACATCTTCAGTGCCAGGAACCGGGGTGTGAGGGCCGGGCACCCCTCCAGCACCATGACCCGGAGTGTGAGGACAGGGCATCCCTTCAGTGACATGAATCGGCGTGTGAGGCCGGGCACCCCTTCAGCACCATGACCCTGGGTGTTGGGGCTTGGCTCGATTTCAGTGCCATGAATCGTGTGAGGGCCTGCCTCGATTTCATTGCCATGAATCGGGGTATGAGGGCCGGGTACCCAATCAGCACCATGACCCGGGTGTGAAGGCCGGGCACCCTCCAGCACCATGTCCCGGGTGTGAGGCCGGACACCCATTCAGTGACATGACCCGGGATGTGGCGGCCGGGCACCACTTCAGTGACATGACCCGGGGTGTGAGGGCCGGGCACCCCTCCAGCACCATGCCCCGGGGTGTGAGGGCCGGGCACCCCTTCAGTGCCATGAACCTGGGTGTGAGGGCCGGTCACTCCTTCAGTGACATGACCTGGGTGTCAGGGCCGGCACCCCTTTCGTGACATGACCCGGGGTGTGAGGGCCAGGCAGCCTTTCAGAGCCATGAAACGGGGTGTGAAGGCCCGGCACCACAACAGTTAGTGAACCGGGTTGTGAGGGCCGGGCTCCCCTTCACATGACCCGTGGTGTGAAGGCCGGGCATCCCTCCAGCACCATAACCCGGATTGTGAGGGCCGGGCACCCCTCCAGCACCATGCCCCAGGGTGTGAGGTCCGGGCACCCTTCAGTGCCATGAACCTGGGAGGGGCCGGTCACCTTCAAGGACATGACCCGGGGTGTCAGGGCTGGGCAACCTTTAGTGACATGACCCGGGGTGCCAGGCCGGGCACCCTCCAGCACCATGACCCGAGTGTGAGGGCGGCACCCTTCAGTCAGTGCCATGAACCGGGGTATGAGGCCGGGCACATCTTCATTATGAACTGGGTGAGGGGCGGGGCACTTTCACATGACCTGGGGTGTGAGGGTTGCACCCTCCAGCACCATGACCCGGAGAGCATGAGGCAAGCGGGCACCCTAAGAAAAGGAACCCGGGGTGTGAGGACTGGGCACTCAGTGCTATGAAGGGGTGTGGAGGGCTGGCACCCCATTAGGGCTCATGACCTGGGTGTGAGGGGCCGGGCACTTCTTCAGTGCCAAGTGAACAGGGGTGTGAGGGTTGGGTACCCTCCAGCACCATGCCACGGGTGTGAGGGCCGGGCACTCTTCAGTGACAGGACTCAAGAGAGTGAGGGCTGGCACCCCTTTAGTGACATGACCTGGGGTGTGAGGCTGCACCTTTCAGTTACATGTCCCGGGGTGAGGCTGGCACCCAGTGCCATGAAACAGGGTGTGTGAAGGCCGGGCACCCCTATCAAAGCATGAACCGGGAGTGAGGGCCACCCCCTGTAGCATGACCCGGGGTGTGAGGGTTGCACCTTTCAGTGACATGTCCCGGAGTGTGAGGGCCGGGCACCCTTCAATGCCATGAAACAGGTGTGTGGCCTGGCTCGATTTCAGTGCTGGGCGAATCGGGGGTTTGAGGGCCGGGCACCCCTTCAGTGACATGACCGGGGTGAGGGCTGGGCACCTTCCAGCACCATGCCCCGGGGTGTGGAGGGCCGGGCACCCTTCAGTGCCAGCTATGAACCTGTGTGAGGGGCCGGCTACCTTCAGTGACATGACCCAAGGCTGGCACCCCTTTAGTGACATGACCCGGGGTGGCGTGAACAGGGCACCACTCTAGCACCATGAGCCGGAGTGTGAAGGCTGCTACCGGGCACCTCCAGCACCATGGCGCGGGGTGTGAGGGGCTGGACACCCATTCAGTGACATGACCCGGGGTGTACGGTCGGGCACCCTTCAGTGACATGACCTGGGGTGTGAGGCCAGGCACCCCTTCAGCACTATGCCTGGGTGAGGCTGGGCACCTTCAGTGCTATGAACCTGGTGTGAGGGCCGAATACCCTTTCCAGTGACATGACCTGCAACAGGGCTGGCACTCCCCTGTGAGACATGATCCGGGGTGTGAGGGCCTGCATCCTTTCAGAGCCACGAACGGGGTGTGAAGGCCCGCACCCCTACAGTGCTGTGAACTGCCAGGAGGGGCCGGGCACCCCTTCACATGACCCGTGTGAAGGCGCCGGGCATCCATCCAGCACCATGACCCGGATTAGAGGGCTGGGCACCCCTTCAGTGCCAAGGAACTGGTAGAGGGTCGTGCACATCTCTCAGTACCATGACCTGAGTGTGAGGGCCGGGTACCCTTCACATGACCCGGGGTGTGAGGGCTGGCACTCTTCAAAGCACCATGACTCAGGGTGTGAGGGCCGGGCACCCCATCAAAAGGCGAACTGTGGCGGGCTGGGCACCCCTTCAGTGACATGACCCGGGGAGTGAGGGCTGGGCACCTTTTAGTGACATGACCTGCAGGAGGGGCCGGGACCCCCTCCAGCACCACATGACCCGGAGGTGAGGGCCGGGCACTTTCTCAGTGCCATGAACACTTGTGGGGAGGGCCAAGCACCTCTCAGTGCTAAGGAACTGGGGTGTGAGGGCTGGCACCCTTTCAGTACCATGACCCGGAGTGTGAGGCCGGGCACCCCTTCACATGCACCTGGGGTATGAGGGTTGGGCCTTCACACCATGACTGGGTGTGAGGGCCGGGCACCACTGGGGCACACGAACTGGGGTGTGAGAGGGCCGGGTACCCTTCAGAGACAGGACCATGGAGGAGGGCTGGGCACCCTTTTTCAGTGCTGCGAAACAGGGTGTGAAGGCCGGGCCTCACAGCAAAGGCGAAGCGTGAGGGCCGGGCACCTTCCAGCACCAGCCTGGGGGTGGTGAGGGCGGGCACTCCTCTTCATGCCATGAACCTGGGTGTGAGGGCCATTACCTTCAGTGACATGAGACCCGCAAAATAGGCCGGCACCCCTTTTTAGTGACATGACCTGGGTGCGTGGAACCGGCACCACCTGTGCACCATGAGCCGGAGTGAGGCCGGGCACCCCTTCAGCACCATGGCGGGTGTGAGGGCCGGACACCCATTCAGTGACATGACCGGGGGTGACGGTCGGGCACCTTCATTGACATGACCGGGGTGTGAGGGCCGGGCAGCCCTGCACCATGCCCCGGGTGCGAGGGGCGGCACCTCCAGCACCATGCCCCGGTGGTGGAGGCGGCACCCCTTCAGTGCTTTGAACCGGCGTGTGAGGGCCGAGCACCCCTTCACATGACCCGGGTGTGCGGGACCGGCACCCTTCAGCACCATGACTCGGGTGTGAGGGCCGGGCACCCCTTCAGTGACATGACCCGTGGAGTGAGGGCTGGCACCTCTTTAGTGACATGACCCGGGTGTGAGGCGGGCACCCCTTCAGTGCCATGAACACTTGTGGAAGGGCCGGCACCCCTTCAGTGCCAGGAACCGGGTGTGAGGGCCGCACCCCTCCAGCACCATGACCCGGATTGGAGACAGGGCATCCCTTCAGTGACATGAACCGTGTGGGGCCGGGCACCAGTACCATGACCCGGGTGTGAGGGCGGGCACCCTTCATGACCCGGGGTGTGGAGGCTGGGCACCCTTCAGCACCATGACTCTGGGGTGTGAGGGCGGGCACCCCATCAGTGCCACGAACCGGGGTGTGAGGGCCGGACACCCCTTCAGTGACAGGACTCCTGGAGGTGAGGGCTGGGCACCCCTTTTGTGACATGACCCGGGGTGTGAGGGCCGGGCACCCTTTCAGTGACATGTCCCAGGGTGTGAGGGCCGGGCACCCTTTCAGCCATGAAACGGGTGTTAGGCCGGGCACCCCATCAGTGCCATGAACTGGTGTGAGGGCCGGGCACCCCTTCAGTGACATGACCCGGGAGTGAGGGCGGGCACCCTTTAGTGACATGACCCGGTGTGTGAGGGCCGGGGACCCCTCCAGCACCATGGCCCGGAGTGTGAGGGCCGGGCATCCCTTCAGTGCCATGAACACTTGTGTAAGGGCCGGGCACCCCTTCAGTGCCATGAACCGTGGTGTGAAGGCCGGGCACCCCTACAGTGCTGTGAACCAGGGTGTGAGGGCAGGGCACCCCTTCACATGACCCGGGGTGTGAGTGCCGGGACCCCTTCACATGACCTGGGGTGTGAGGCCCAGGCTCCTCTTCAGCACCATGACCTGGGTGTGAGGGCCGGGCACCCCTTCAGTGCCATGAAACGGGTGTGAGTGCAGGTCACCTACAGTGCTATGAACTGGGTGTGAGGGCCGGGCACCCCTTCACATGACCCGGGGTGTAATGGCTGGCACCCCTTCAGTGCCCTGACCCGGGGTGTGAGGGCTGGTACCCTCCAGCACCATGGCCCTGGGTGTGAGGGCGGACACCAATTCAGTGATATGAACCGGGTGTGAGGGCCGGGCACCCTTTAGTGCCATGAAACAGGGTGTGAGGGCGGCACCCCTACAGTGCTGCGAACCGGGGTGTGAGGGCCGGGCACCCTTCATGACGCGGGGTTTGAGGGCCTGGCTCGATTTCAGTGCCATGAATCGGCGTGTGAGGGCCGGGCACCCCTTCAACACCATGACCCTGGGTGTTGGGGCTGGCTCGATTTCAGTGCCATGAATCGGGGTGTGAGGGCCTGGCTCGATTTCATTGCCATGAATCGGGGTATGAGGGCCGGGTACCCCATCAGCACCATGACCCGGGGTGTGAAGGCCGGGCATCCCTCCAGCACCATGTCCCGGGGTGTGAGGGCCGGACACCCATTCAGTGACATGACCTGGATGTGGCGGCCGGGCACCACTTCAGTGACATGACCCGGGGTGTGAGGCCGGGCACCCTCCAGCACCATGCCCCGGGTGTGAGGGCCGGTCACCTTCAGTGACATGACCCGCAGAATGGTTTGCCCTCGTGACATGACCGGGGTGTGAGGCCCAGAGCAGCCTTTCAGAGCCATGGCAGGGTGTAGAAGGCACGGCACCGCAACAGTGTTGTGAACCGGGTTGTGAGGCCAGGCTCCCTTCACATGACCCGTAGTGTGAAGGCAGACATCCCTCCTTTTCCTCTTGGATTGAGACCCAGGCACCTCTGACACCATGCCCCAGGGGTGTGAGGTCAGGCCACCTTGAGTGCCATGAACCTGGGTGTGAGGGCCGGTCCTCCTTCAAGGACATGACCCGGGGTGTCAGGGCAGGCACCTGGTGACATGACCAGGGGTGCCAGGGCCCGTGCCCCCTCACTATGACCCAGAATGTGAGACTGGGCACCCCTTCCAGTGTCATAGACTGGGGTATGAGGGCCAGGCACATCTTCAATGACATGAACCGGGGTGTGAGGGCCAGAGCACCCCTTCACATGACCCGGGGTGTGAGGGCCGGGCACCCATCCAGCACCATGACCCCGATGCAGTGCAGGGCACCCCTACAGTGCACCTTGCTTGAACCGGGGTGTGAGGGCCATTTCCTTCAGGTGCCATAGACAGGGATGTGAGGGCCCGTGCCTCAACACCATGCCACAGGGGTGTGAGGGCGGGCACCCCTTCCAGTGACAGGACCCATGGAGTGATGGCCGGGCACCCTTTAGTGACATGACCCGGGGTGCAGACCAGGCACCTTTCAGTTACATGTCCCGGGGTGTGAGGCCGGGCACCCTTTCAGTGCCATGAGCAGGGTGTGAAGGCCAGGCACCCCTACAGTCTCATGAATCAGGGGTGTGAGGCTGGGCACCCAGCACCATGACTAAAGGGTGTGGGGTGGCACCCCCCATCAATGCCACAGACCGGGGAGTGAGAACCAGGCACCTTTAGTAGCCTCAACCCAGGTGTGAGGGCCAGGCACCCCTTCAGTGACATGTCCCCAGTGCCAGGGCCAGGCACCCTTTTATCACAGAGCAAGTGCTTGAGGCCTGGCTCGATTTCAATGCCATGAATCAGGGGTGTATGAGGGCCAGGCACCCCTTCAGTGACATGACCCAGGGGTGTGAGGGCCGGGCACCTTCAACACCATGTGGCCGGGTGTGAGGGCCAGGCACCCCTTCAGTGCCATGAACCTGGGTGTGAGGGCCAGTCCTCCTTCAGTGAGCATGACCCGGGGTGTCAGGGCCAGGCACCTTTAGTGACATGACCTGGGGTGCGTAGACAGGGCACCCTCCAGCACCATGAGCCGGAGTGCTGAAGGCCAGGCACCCCTCCAGCACCATGGCGCAGGGTGTGAGGTGCGGACACCCATTCAATGTTTTATGACCGAGTGTGACGGTCAGGGGCACCCCTTCAGTGACATGACCCAGGGGTGTGAGGGCCAGGGGCACCTTCAGCACCATGCCCAGGGGTGTGGGGCCAGGCACCCCCCTTCAGTGCCATGAACACCAGGTGTGAGGGCCGGTCACTCCTTCAGTGACACTTGTTCCAGTGTCAGGGCCAGGCACCCTTTTGTCAGCCACCCGGGGTGCTCAGGGCCAGCATCCCGCTGGAGCCACAGAGCAGGGGTGTGAGGCCCAGCACCCCTACAGTGCTGTGAACCCGGGTTGTGAGGCCAGGCACCCCTTCACGGCCCAGGGGTGTGAAGGCAGGCATCCATCCCAGCACATGACCCGGATTGTGAGGCCAGGCACCCTTCAGTGCCATGAACCGGGTGTAGGGCGGGCATCTTCAGTGCACCTTGAACCCCGGGGTGTGAGGGGCCAGGCACCTTTTCAGTACCCTTGGCCAGGAGTGTGAGGGCCAGGCACGCTCACATGACCCGGGGTGTGAGGCCAGGCACCCCTTCAGCACCATGACTCAGGGTGTGGGCCAGGCACCCCACATCAGTGCCATGAACCGGGGTGTAAGGGCCAGGCACCCCTTCAGTGTTTCCTTGACCCAGAGGTGAGGGCCAGGCACCTTGCAGTGACATGACCAGGGGTGTGAGGCCGGGGACCCCTCAGCACCATGACCCGGAGTGTGAGGGCGGGGCTTTGTAGTGCCATGACACTTAAGGGCCGGGCACCCTTCAGTGCCATGAACCGGGTGTGAGGGCCGGGCACCCCTCCAGCACCATGACCCGGAGTGTGAGGACAGGGCATCCCTTCAGTGACATGAACCGGGGTGTGAGGGCCGGGCACCCTTTCAGTACCATGACCCGGAGTGTGAGGGCCGGGCACCCCTTCACATGACCTGGGGTGTGAGGGCTGGGCTCCCCTTCAGCACCATGACTGGGGTGGAGGGCCGGGCACCCATCAGTGCCACGAACTGGGTGTGAGGGCCGGGCACCCCTTCAGAGACAGGACCCGCGGAGTGAGGGCCGGGCACCCCTTTAGTGACATGACCCGGGTGTGAGGGCCGGGCACCCTTTCAGTGACATGTCCCGGGGTGTGAGGGCCGGGCACCCTTTCAGTGCCATGAAATGGGTGTGAGGGCCGGGCACCCTTCAGTGACATGACCCGGGAGAGGGCTGGGCACTCCTTCAGACATGACCTCGCGGTGTGAGGGCCGGGACCCCTCCAGCACCATGACCCGGAGGTGAGGGCCGGGCACCCCTTCAGTGCCATGAACACTTGTGTAAGGGCCGGCACCATTCAGTGCCATGACCCGGGTGTGAGGGCCGGGCACCCCTTTCAGCATGACCCGGGGTGTGTGAGGCCGGGCACCCCTTCAGTGCCATGAACCTGGGGTGTGAGGGCCGGTCACTCCTTCAGTGACATGACCTGGGGTGTGAGGGCCGGCACCCCTTTCGTGACATGACCTGGGTGTGAGGGCCAGGCAGCCTTTCAGAGCCATGAAACGGTGTGAAGGCCCGGCACCAACAGCAGTTAGAACTGGGTTGTGAGGGCTGGCCCCTTCACATGACCTGTGGTGTGAAGGCCGGGCATCCTCCAGCATCATGACCCGGATTTGAGGGCCGGGCACCCCCAGCACCATGCCCCAGGGTGTGAGGTCCGGCACTCAGTGCCATGAACCTGGGTGTGAGGGCCGGTCACCTGTCATGACATGACCTGGGTGTGAGGGCTGGGCACCCCTTTAGTGACATGACCCGGGTGTGAGGCCGGGCACCCCTCCAGCACCATGACCTGGAGTGTGAGGGCCGGGCACCCCTTCAGTGCCATGGAACCGGGGTGTGAGGGCGGGCACATCTTCAGTGCTCATGAACCGGGGTGTGAGGGCCGGGCAACCCTTCACATGACCTGGGTTGAGGGCTGGCACCCCTTCAGCCATGAAGTGGGGTGTGAGGGCCGGGCACCCCATTAGGTCAATGACCCGGGGTGTGAGGGCCGGGCACCCTTCAGTGCCATGAATGGGTGTGGAGGGCCGGGCACCCTCCAGCACCATGCCACGGGTGTGAGGGCCGGGCACCCCTTCAGTGACAGGACCCGCGGAGTGAGGGCCGGGCACCCCTTCAGTGACATGACCTGGGTGTGAGGGCCGGGCACCTTTCAGTTACATGACCTGGGGTGTGAGGGCTGGGCACCCTTTCAGTGCCATGAAACAGGGTGTGAAGGCCGGGCGCACCCTCACAGTGCCATGAATCGGGGTGAGGGCTGGGCACCCCTTCAGCACCATGACTGGGGTGTGAGGGCCGGGCACCTCCAGCACCATGACCCAGGGTGTGAGGACAGGGCACCCCATCAGTGCCATGAACCGGGGTGAGGGCCGGGCCCTTCAGTGCCATGACCCGGGTGTGAGGGCCGGCACCCCTTCAGTGCCATGAAACGGGTGTGAGTGCAGGTCACCCTACAGTGTTATGAACCGTGTGAGGGCGGCACCCCTTCACATGACCTGGGTAATGGGCACCAGTGCCCTGACCCGGGGTGTGAGGCGGGTACCCCTCCAGCACCATGGCCCTGGGTGTGAGGGCCGGACACCAATTCAGTGATATGAACTGGGTGTGAGGGCCGGGCACCTTTTGTGCCATGAAACAGGGTGTGAGGGCGGGGCACCCTTTCAATGCCATGAAACAGGGTGTGAGGGCCTGGCTCGATTTCAGTGCCATGAATCGGGGTGTGAGGGCCGGGCACCCCTTCAGTGACATGACCCGGGGTGTGAGGGCCGGCACCCTTCCAGCACCATGCCCCGGGTGTGAGGGCCGGGCACCACTTCAGTGCCATGAACCTGGGTGTGAGGCCACTCCTTCAGTGACATGACCCGGGCTGTCAGGGCCGGGCACCCCTTTAGTGACATGACCTGGGTGTGAATGGGCACCACTCCAGCACCATGAGCCGGAGGTGAAGGCTGCACCTCCAGCACCATGGCGCGGGGTGTGAGGGCCGGACACCCATTCAGTGACATGACCCGGGTGTGACGGTCGGGCACCCTTCAGTGACATGACCCGGGTGTGAGGCCGGGCAACCCTTCAGCACCATGCCCTGGGTGCGAGTGCTGGGCACCCCTCCAGCACCATGCCCCGGGTGTGAGGGCCGGGCACCCCTTCAGTGCCATGAACCTGGGTGTGAGGGCCGGTCACTCCTTCAGTGACATGACCCGGGTGTCAGGGGCTGGCACCCTTTGTGACATGACCCGGGTGTGAGGGCCCGGCATCCTTTCAGAGCCACGAAAGGGGGTGTGAAGGCCCGGCACCCCTATAGTGCTGTGAACTGGCGAGAGGGCTGCCCTTCACACTCCGGGGTGTGAAGGCCGGGCATCCATCCAGCACCATGACCCGGATTAGGCCGGGCACCCCTTCAGTGCCATGAACCGGGTGTGTGAGGTCGGGCACATCTTCAGTGCCATGAACTGGGTGTGAGGGCCGGGCACCCTTTTCACCATGACCCGGAGTGTGAGAGCCGGGCACCCCTTCACATGACCTGGGTGTGAGGGCCGGGCACTCAGCACTATGACTCGGGGTGTGAGGGCGGGCACCCCATCAGTGCCATGAACCGGTGTGAGGGCCGGGCACCCTTCAGTGACATGACCTGGGGAGTGAGGGCCGGGCACCTCTTTAGTGACATGACCCGGGTGAGGGGCCGGGGACCCCCAGCACCATGACCCGAGTGTGAGGGCCGGCACCCCTTCAGTGCCATGAACACTTGTGTAAGGGCCGGGAACCCCTTCAGTGCCATGAACTGGGTGTAGGGCTGGGCACCCTCCAGCACCATGACCTGGAGTGTGAGGACAGGGCATCCCTTCAGTGACATGAACCGGGTGTGAGGGCTGGCACCCCTCAGCACCATGACTCGGGGTGTGAGGCCGGGCACCCTTTCAGTGACATGTCCCGGGGTGTGAGGGCCGGGCACCCTTTCAGTGCCATGAAACGTGGTGTGAGGGCCGGGCACCCCATCAGTGCCATGAACTGGTGTGAGGCCGGGCACCCTTCAGTGACATGACCTGGGAGTGAGGGCCGGGCACCTCTTTCGTGACATGACCCGGGGTGTGAGGGCGGGGCCCCATCCACACCATGACCGGAGTGTGAGGCCGGGCACCCTTCAGTGCCATGAACACTTCAGGAGGGCCGGCACCCCATCAGTGCCATGAACTGGGTGTGAGGGCCGGGCACCCCTTCAGAGACAGGACCCGCGGTGTGAGGCCTGGCACCCCTTTAGTGACATGACCTGGGGTGTGAGGGCCGGGCACCCTTCAGTGACATGACCCTGGGTGTGAGGGCCGGGCACCCTTTCAGTGACATGACCTGAGGTGAGGGCCGGGCACCCTTTCAGTGCCATGAAACGTGGTGTGAGGGCCGGGCACCCCATCAGTGCCATGAACCGGGGTGTGAGGGCCGGGCACCCCTTCAGTGACATGACCCGGGGAGTGAGGGCCGGGCACCTCTTTTCGCATACACCAAGGGTGTGAGGGCCGGGCACCCTTCCAGCACCATGACCCGGAGTGTGAGGCCGGGCACCCTTCAGTGCCACCTACTGTGTAAGGGCCGGGCACCAATTCAGTGCCATGAACCGGGGTGTGAGGGCCCGGCACCCCATCCAGCACCATGCCCCGGGGTGAGGGCCGGGCCCCTTCAGTGCCATGAACCTGGGTGAGGGCTGGCTACCTTCCAGTGACATGACCTGGGGTGTCAGGGCCGGGCACCCCTTTAGTGACATGACCTGGGTGCGTGAAGCCGGGCACCACCAGCACCATGAGCCGGAGTGTGAGGGCCGGGCACCTTCCAGCACCATGGCGCGGGTGAGGGCCGGCACCCTTCAGTGACATGACCTGGTGAGGGCCGGCACCCCTTCAGTGACATGACCCGGGGTGTGAGGGCCGGGCACCCTTCAGCACCATGCCCCGGGGTGTGAGGGCCGGGCACCCCTCCAGCACCATGACCCGGGGTGTGAGGGCGGCACCCTTCAGTGCCATGAACACTTGTGTAAGGGCCGGCACCCCTTCAGTGCCAGGAACCGGGGTGTGAGGGCCGGCACCCTACAGCACCATGACCCGGATTGTGAGGACAGGCATCCCTTCAGTGACATGACCCTGGGTGTGACGGTCGGGCACCCCTTCATTGACATGACCCGGGGTGTGAGGGCGGGCAGCCCTTCAGCACCATGCCCTGGGTTCGAGGGCTGGCACCCTCCAGCACCATGCCCTGGGTGTGAGGGCCGGGCACCCCTTCAGTGCCATGAACCTGGGTGTGAGGGCCGGTCACTCCTTCAGTGACATGACCTGGGGTGTCAGGGACGGGCACCCCTTTCGTGACATGACCCGGGGTGTGAGGGCCCGGCATCCTTTCAGAGCCATGAAACAGGGTGTGAAGGCTCGGCACCCCTACATTGCTGTGAACCGGGTTGTGAGGGCCGGGCACCGCTTCACATGACCCGGGGTGTGAAGGCCGGGCATCCATCCAGCACCATGACCCGAATTGTGAGGGCCGGGCACCCTTTCAGTGCCATGAAACGGGGTGTGAAGGCCGGGCACCCCTACAGTGCTTTGAACCGGCGTGTGAGGGCCGGGCACCCCTTCACATGACCTGGGTGTGAGGGCGGGCACCCTTCAGTGACATGACCCGTGGAGTGAGGGCCGGGCACCTCTTAGTGACATGACCCGGGTGTGAGGGGCTGGGGACCCCTCCAGCACCATGACCCGAGTGTGAGGCGGCACAGCCGCCGGGGGCCGGGCACCCCTTCAGTGCCATGAACACTTGTGTAAGGGCCGGGCACCCCTTCAGTGCCAGGAACCGGGGTGTGAGGGCCGGGCACCCCTCCAGCACCATGACCCGGATTGTGAGGACAGGGCATCCCTTCAGTGACATGAACCGGGGTGTGAGGGCCGGGCACCCTTTCAGTACCATGACCCGGAGTGTGAGGGCCGGGCACCCCTTCAGACCCGGGGTGTGAGGGCTTGCACCCCTTCAGCACCATGACTCGGGGTGTGAGGGCCGGGCACCCCATCAGTGCCACGAACCGGGGTGTGAGGGCCGGGCACCCCTTCAGTGACAGGACCCGCGGAGTGAGGCAGGCACCCTTTAGTGACATGACCCGGGGTGTGAGGGCCGGGCACCCTTTCAGTGACATGTCCCAGGGTGTGAGCCGGGCACCCTTTCAGTGCCATGAAACAGGGGTGTGAGGCCGGGCACCCCATCAGTGCCATGAACCAGGGTGTGAGGCCGGGCACCCCTTCAGTGACATGACCCGGGGAGTGAAGGCCGGGCACCTCTTTAGTGACATGAACACTTGTGGGGCCGGGCACCTAGTGCCATGAACCGGGGTGTGAGGCCGGGCACCCTTTCAGTGCCTGAAGCAGGGTGTGTGGGCCGGGCACCCCTTCACTGACCGGGGTGTGAGTACCGGGCACCCTTCAGTGCCATGAACACTTGTGTAGGGCCGGGCACCCCTTCAGTGCCATGAACCCAGGGTGTGAGGGCGGGCACCTTCAGCACCATGACCCTGGGTGTTGGGGCTTGGCTCATTCAGTGCCATGAATCGGGTGTGAGGCTGGCTCGATTTCATTGCCATGAATCCGGGTGTGAGGGCCGGGTACCCCATCAGCACCATGACCAGGGGTGTGAAGGCCGGGCACCTCCAGCACCATGTCCCGGGTGTGAGGGCGGACACCCATTCAGTGTGCCCGGGATGTGGCGGCCGGGCACCACTTCAGTGACATGACCCGGGGTGTGAGGCGGGCACCCCTCAGCACCATGCCCCGGGGTGTGAGGGCGGCCTTCAGTGTGAACCTGGGTGTGAGCGGTCACTCCTCAGTGACATGACCCAGGGTGTCAGGGCCAGGCACCCCTTTCGTGACATGACCCCGGGTGTGAGGGCCAGGCAGCCTTTCAGAGCCATGAACAGGGGTGTGAAGGCCCGGCACCTGCACAGTGTTGTGAACCGGGTTGTGAGGCCAGGCTCCCTTCACATGACCGTGGTGTGAGGCCAGGCATCCTCCAGCACCATACTCGGATTATGAGGCCGGGCACCTCCAGCACCATGCCCCAGGTGTGAGGTCCGGGCACCCCTTCAGTGCCATGAACCTGGGTGTGAGGCGGTCACTCCTTCAGGACATGACCGGGGTGTCGGGCCGGGCACCCTTTATTGACATGACCCGGGGTGCCAGGGCCGGGCACCTCCGCACCATGACCCAGATTGTGAGGGCCGGGCACCCTTTCAGTGCCATGAAACAGGGGTGTGAAGGCAGGCACCCCTACAGTGCTTTGAACCGGCGTGTGAGGCCGGGCACCTCCACATGACCCGGGGTGTGAGGCCGGGCACCTCAGCACCATGACTCGGGGTGTGAGGGCCGGGCACTCTGAGTGACGACCCGTGGGTGAGGCCGGGCACCTCTTTAGTGACATGACCCGGGGTGTGAGGACGGGGACCCCTCCAGCACCATGACCCGGAGTGTGAGGCCGGGCACCCCTTCAGTGCCATGAACACTTGTGTAGGGCCGGGCACCTTCAGTGCCAGGCGGGGTGTGAGGCCGGGCACCTCCAGCACCATGACCCGGATTGTGAGGACAGGGCATCCCTTCAGTGACATGAACCGGGGTGTGAGGCCGGGCACCCTTTCAGTACCATGACCCGGAGTGTGAGGGCGGGCACCTCTCACATTACCCGGGGTGTGGGCACCCCTTCAGCACCATGACTCGGGGTGTGAGGCCGGGCACCCCATCAGTGACAGGACCCGCGGAGTGAGGGCCAGGCACCCCTTTAGTGACATGACCCGGGGTGTGAGGGCCGGGCACCCTTTCAGTGACATGTCCCAGGGTGAGGCCGGGCACCCTTTCAGTGCCATGAAGCAGGTGTGAGGGCCGGGCACCCCATTAGTGCCATGAACCAGGGTGTGAGGGCCGGGCACCCCTTCAGTGACATGACCCGGGGAGTGAGGCCGGGCACCTCTTTAGTGACATGAACACTGTAGAGGGCCGGGCACCCCTTCAGTGCCATGAACCGGGTTGTGAGGGCCGGGCACCCTTTCAGTGCCCTGAAACGGGGTGTGAAGGCCGGGCACCCCTACAGTGCTGTGAACCAGGGTGTGTGGGCCGGGCAACTCTTCACATGACCCGGGGTGTGAGTACCGGGCACCCCTTCAGTGCCATGAACACTTGTGTAAGGGCCGGGCACCCCTTCAGTGCCATGAACCGGGGTGTGAGGGCCGGGCACCCCTTCAGCACCATGACCCTGGGTGTTGGGGCTTGGCTCATTCAGTGCCATGAATCGGGGTGTGAGGCCTGGCCCGATTTCATTGCCATGAATCGGGGTGTGAGGCGGGCACCTTCCTTACCATGACCCTGGGTGTTGGAGCTTGGCTCGATTTCAGTGCCATGAATCGGGGTGTGAGGGCCTGGCTCGATTTGCCATGAATGGGGTGTGAGGGCGGGCACCCTCAGTGACATGTCCCGGGTGTGAGGCCGGGCACCCTTTCAGTGCCATGAGAGCAGGGTGTGAGGGCCGGGCACCCCATCAGTGCCATGAACCAGGGTGTGAGGGCCGGGCACCCCTCAGCACCATGGCCCGGGGTGTGAGGCCAGGCATCCTTCAGTGCCATGAACACTTGTGTAAGGGCCGGGCACCCCTTCAGTGCCATGAACCGGGGTGTGAGGGCGGGCACTCAGTGCAATGAAACAGGGTGTGAAGGCCGGGCACCCTCAGCACCATGACCCGGATGTGAGGCCAGGCATCCCTTCAGTGCCATGAACTGCGTGTGAGGCCGGGCACCTTCAGTGCCATGACGGGGTGTGAGGGCCGGGCACCCTTTCAGTACCATTACCCGGAATGTGAGGCCGGGCACCCCTTCACATGACCCCGGGGTGTGAGGCTGGGCACCCTAGCACCATGACTCGGGGTGTGAGGGCCGGGCACCCCATCAGTGCCACGAACCGGGGTGTGGGCACCCCTTCAGTGACAGGACCCGCGGTGGTGGGCCGGGCACCCCTTTAGTGACATGACCCGGGGTGTGAGGGCCGGGCACCCTTTCAGTGACATGTCCCAGGGTGTGAGGGCCGGGCACCCTTTCAGTGCCATAGAGCAGGGTGTGAGGGCCGGGCACCCCATTAGTGCCATGAACCAGGGTGTGAGGGCCGGGCACCTTCAGTGACATGACCCGGGGTGAGGCCGGGCACCTCTTTAGTGACATGAACACTTGTGCAGGGCCGGGCACCCCTTCAGTGCCATGAACCGGGGTGTGAGGGCCGGGCACCAGTGCCCTGAACAGGGGTGTGAGGCCGGGCACCTACAGTGCTGTGAACCAGGGTGTGAGGCCGGGCACCCCTTCACATGACCCAGGGTGTGAGTGCCGGGCACCCTTCAGTGCCATGAACACTTGTGGGGCCGGGCACCCCTTCAGTGCCATGAACCGGGTGTGAGGCCGGGCACCCCTTCAGCACCATGACCCTGGGTGTTGGGGGCGGCTCATTTCAGTGCATGAATCGGGGTGTTGGGCCTGGCTCGATTTCATTGCCATGAATCGGGTGTGAGGCCAGGCACCCCTCCTACCATGACCCTGGGTGTTGGGGCTTGGCTCGATTCATTGCCATGAATCGGGGTGTGAGGCAGGCACCTTTCAGTGACATGTCCCAGGGTGTGAGGGCCGGGCACCCTTTCAGTGCCATGAAACGGGGTGTAGGGCCGGGCACCCCATCAGTGCCATGAACCAGGGTGTGAGGCCGGGCACCCCTCAGCACCATGGCCAGGTGTGAGGCCGGGCATCCCTTCAGTGCCATGAACACTTGTGTAAGGGCAGGGCACCCCTTCAGTGCCATGAACCGGGGTGTGAGTGCCGGGCACCCTTTCAGTGCCCTGAAACGGGTGTGAGGCCGGGCACCCCTACAGTGCTGTGAACCAGGGTGTGAGGGCCGGGCACCCCTTCACATGACCTGGGGTGTGAGGCCCAGGCTCCTCTTCAGCACCATGACTCGGGGTGTGAGGGCCGGGCACCCCATCAGTGCCATGACCCGGGTGTGAGGCCGGGCACCCCTTCAGTGCGATGAAACGGGGTGTAGTGCAGTCACCCCTACAGTGTTATGAACCGGGGTGAGGCCGGGCACCCCTTCACATGACCCGGGGTGTAATGGCCGGGCACCCTTCAGTGCCATGAACCTGGGTGTGAGGGCCCGGTCCTCCTTCAGGACATGACCCGGGGTGTCGGGCCAGGCACCTTTAGTGACATGACCCAGGGGTGCAGGGCCGGGCACCTCCAGCACCATGACCCGGGTGTGAGGGCCAGGCACCCCTTCAGTGCCATGAACCGTGGTGGGGCCAGGCACATCTTCAATGCCATGACCCGGGGTGTGAGGGCCGGGCACTTCACATGACCCGGGGTGTGAGGGTGGGCACCCCTCCAGCACCATGACCCGGAGTATGAGCTGGGCACCCTCAGTGCTGTGAACCGGGGTGTGAGGGCCGGGCACCTTCAGTGCCATGAAGCGGGGTGTGAGCCAGGCACCATTAGGTTCATGACCCGGGGTGTGAGACCCCTCAGTGCCATTAACAGGGGTGTGAGGGCCAGGTACCCTCAGCACCATGCCACGGGGTGTGGGCCAGGCACCTTCAGTGACAGGACCCAGGGGTGTGAGGCCGGGCACCCTTTCAGTTACATGTCGGGATGTGGTCAGGGCACCCTTTCAGTGCCATGAAACAGGGTGTGAAGGCTGGGCACCCCTACAGTGCCATGAACTCGGGGTGTGAGGCTGGGCACCCCTTCAGCACCATGACTCCGGGGTGTGAGGGCCGGGCACCCCATCAGTGCAGACAGGAGTGAGGCCGGGCACCCCTTAGTGACATGATCCGGGGTGTGAGGGCCGGGCACTTTCAGTGACCCCGGGTTTGAGGCGGGCACCCTTTCAGTGCCATGAAACAGGGTGTGAGGCCTGGCTCATTCAGTGCCATGAATCGAGTGTGAGGCCAGGCACCCCTTCAGTGACATGACCCAGGGTGTGAGGGCCGGGCACCTTCAGCACCATGCCCCGGGGTGAGGCCAGGCACCTTCAGTGCCATGAACCTGGGTGTGAGGGCAGTGCTCTTCAGTGACCAGGTGTCAGGGCCAGGCACCTTTAGTGACATGACCCGGGGTGCGTGAACCAGGCACCACTCCAGCACCATGAGCCGGGTGGAGGCCGGGCACCTCCAGCCTATGGCAGGGTGTGAGGCCGGACACCCATTCAGTGACATGACCCGGGGTGTGACGGTCAGGCACCCCTATTGACATGACCCGGGGTGTGAGGGCCGGGCAGCCTTCAGCACCATGCCCCCGGGTGCAGGCCGGGCACCTCCAGCACCATGCCCCGGGGGTGTGGCCAGGCACCTTCAGTGCCATGAACCTGGGTGTGAGGGCCGGTCACTCATTCAGTGACATGACCTGGGGTGTCAGGGACAGGCACCCTTTCGTGACATGACCAGGGGTGTCAGGGCCAGGCACCTCAGTGCCATGAAACGGGGTGTGAGCCAGGCACCCCAGTGCTTGAACCGGCGTGTGAGGGCTGGGCACCCCTTCACATGACCCGGGGTGTGGGGCCGGGCACCCTCCAGTGACATGACCCGTGGAGTGAGGCGGGGCCTCTTTAGTGACATGACCCGGGGTGTGAGGGCCGGGGACCCCTCCAGCACCATGACCCGGAGTGTGAGGGCCGGGCACCCCTTCAGTGCCATGAACACTTGTGTAAGGGCCGGGCACCTTCAGTGCCAGGAACCGGGGTGTGAGGGCCGGGCACCCCTACAGCACCATGACCCGGATTGTGAGGACAGGGCATCCCTTCAGTGACATGACCCGGGGTGTGACGGTCGGGCACCCCTTCATTGACATGACCCGGGGTGTGAGGGCAGGCAGCCCTTCAGCACCATGCCCCGGGTTCGGGCTGGGCACCCCTCAGCACCATGCCGGGGTGTGAGGGCCAGGCACCCCTTCAGTGCCATGAACCTGGGTGTGAGGGCCGAGTCACTCCATTCAGTGTGACCTGGGGGTGTCAGGGACAGGCACCTTTCGTGACATGACCCGGGTGTGAGGGCCGGCATCCTTTCAGAGCCATGAAACAGGGTGTGAAGGCTCGGCACCCCTACGTGCTGTGAACCGGGTTGTGAGGGCCGGGCACCTGACCCAGGGGGTGGAAGGCGGGCATCCATCCAGCACCATGCCCAGGTGTGGGGCTGCTCAGTGCCGGAAGCAGGGTGAGGCCGGGCACCCTGGTCTTTGAACCGGCGTGTGAGGCCAGGCTTGGGGTGTGAGCCGGGCACCTTCAGTGACATGACCCGTGGTGAGGCCTCTTTGGTGGGGTGTGAGGCCGGGACCTCAGCACCATGACCCGGAGTGTGAGGCGGGCACCCCTTCAGTGCCATGAACCTTGTGTAAGGCCGGGCACCCTTCAGTGCCAGGAACCGGGGTGTGAGGGCCAGGCACCCCTCAGCACCATGACCCGGTTGTGAGGACAGGGCATTCCTTCAGTGACATGAACCGGGGTGTGAGCCGGGCCTCAGCCATGCCCGGAGTGTGAGGCGGGCACCCCTTATGACCCGGGGTGTGAGGCACCCTTCAGCACCATGACTCGGGGTGTGAGGGCCGGGCACCCCATCAGTGCCACAGACCGGGGTGTGAGCCAGGCACCCCTTCAGTGACAGGACCCGCAGGTGGGCGGGCACCCCTTTAGTGACATGACCCGGGTGTGAGGGCCGGGCACCCTTTCAGTGACATGTCCCAGGGTGTGAGGGCCGGGCACCCTTTCAGTGCCATGAAAGCGGGGTGTGAGGGCCGGGCACCCCATCAGTGCCATGAACCAGGGTGTGGGGCCGGGCACCCCTTCAGTGACGCGGGGTGAGGGCCAGGCACCTCTTTGACACAGACACTTGTGTAGGGCCGGGCACCCCTTCAGTGCCATGAACCGGGATGTGAGGGCCGGGCACCCTTTCAGTGCCCTGAAACGGGGTGTGAAGGCCAGGCACCTGTGCTGTGAACCAGGGTGTGTGGGCCAGTGCCTTCACATGACCGGGGTGTAGTACGGGCATCAGTGCCATGAACAGTTGTGGAAGGCCGGGCACCCCAGTGCCATGAACCAGGGTGTGAGGCCGGGCACCCCTTCAGCACCATGACCCTGGGTGTTGGGGCGGCTCATTCAGTGCCATGAATCGGGGTGTGAGGGCCTGGCTCGATTTCATTGCCATGAATCAGGGGTGTGAGGGCCAGGTACCCATCAGCACCATGACCAGGGGTGTGAGGGCCGGGCACCCTCCAGCACCATGTCCGGGGTGTGAGGGCCGGACACCCATTCAATGACATGACCCGGGATGTGGCGGGCACCACTTCAGTGACATGACCCGGGGTGTGAGGGCGGGCAACCCTCCAGCACCATGCCCCGGGGTGTGAGGGCCAGGCACCCCTTCAGTGCCATGAACCTGGGTGTGAGGCCGGTCCTCATTCAGTGATGACCCGGGGTGTCAGGGCCAGCACCCCTTTCGTGACATGACCCGGGGTGTGAGGGCCAGGCAGCCTTTCAGAGCCATGAAACGGGGTGTGAAGGCCCGGCACCGCAACAGTGTTGTGAACCGGGTTGTGAGGGCCGGGCTCCCCTTCACATGACCCGTGGTGTGAAGGCCAGGCATCCCTCCAGCACCATAACTCGGATTGTGAGGGCCGGGCACCCCTCCAGCACCATGCCCCAGGGTGTGAGGTCCGGGCACCCCTTCAGTGCCATGAACCTGGGTGTGAGGCCAGTCCTCCTTCAAGGACATGACCCAGGGTGTCAGGGCCAGGCACCTTATTGACATGACCCGGTGCCAGGGCCAGGCACCCTCCAGCACCATGACCCAGATTGTGAGGGCAGGCACCCTTTCAGTGCCATGAAGCAGGGGTGTAAGGCCGGGCACCTACAGTGCTTTGAACCGGCGTGTGAGGGCCAGGCACCTTCACATGACCCGGGGTGGAGGGCCGGGCACCCCTTCAGCACCATGACTCGGTGTGAGGGCCAGGCACCCCTTGGTGACATGACCCGTGGGTGAGGGCCGGGCACCTCTTTAGTGACATGACCCAGGGGTGGGGACGGGGACCCCTCAGCACCATGACCCAGGTGTGGGCCAGGCACCCCTTCAGTGCCATGAACACTTGTGTGGGCCAGGCACCCCTTCAGTGCCAGGAACCGGGGTGTGAGGCAGGCACCCTCAGCACCATGACCCGGATTGTGAGGACAGGGCATCCCTTCAGTGACATGAACAGGGTGTGAGGCCGGGCACCCTTTCAGTACCATGACCCGGAGTGGAGGGCCGGGCACCTTCACATGACCCGGGGTGTGAGGCTGGGCACCCCTTCAGCACCATGACTCGGGGTGTTAGGGCCGGGCACCCTATCAGTGACAGGACCCCGGAGTGAGCCAGGCACCCCTGATGACATGACCCAGGGGTGTGAGGGCCAGGCACCCTTTCAGTGACATGTCCCAGGGTGTGAGGGCAGGCACCCTTTCAGTGCCATGAAACAGGGGTGTGGGCCAGGCACCCCATCAGTGCCATGAACCAGGGTGTGAGGGCCAGGCACCCCTTCAGTGACATGACCCGGGGAGTGAGGCCGGGCACCTCTTTAGTGACATGAACACTTGTGTAGGGCCGGGCACCCCTTCAGTGCCATGAACCGGGTTGTGAGGGCCGGGCACCCTTTCAGTGCCCTGAAGCAGGGTGTGAAGGCCAGGCACCCCTACAGTGCTGTGAACCAGGGTGTGTGGGCCGGGCAGCTCTTCACGACCCGGGGTGTAGTACCAGGCACCTTCAGTGCCATGAACACTTGTGTGGGCCAGGCACCCCTTCAGTGCCATGAACCGGGGTGTGAGGGCCAGGCACCTTCAGCACGCATGACCCTGGGTGTTGGGGCTTGGCTCATTCAGTGCCATGAATCAGGGTGTGAGGCCTGGCTCGATTTCATTGCCATGAATCCAGGTGTGAGGGCCAGGCACCCCTTCAGCACCATGACCCTGGGTGTTGGAGCTTGGCTCATTCAGTGCCATGAATCCAGGGTGTGAGGCCTGGCTCGATTTCATTGCCATGAATCAGGGTGTGAGGAGCCAGGCACCCTTTCAGTGACATGTCCCAGGGTGTGAGGCCAGGCACCCTTTCAGTGCCATGAAGCAGGGTGTGAGGCGGGCACCATCAGTGCCATGAACCAGGGTGTGAGGGCCGGGCACCCCTCCAGCACCATGGCCCGGAGTGTGAGGGCCGGGCATCCCTTCAGTGCCATGAACACTTGTGGGGCCAGGCACCTTCAGTGCCATGAACCGGGGTGTGAGGCGGGCACCCTTTCAGTGCCATGAAACAGGGTGTGAAGGCCGGGCACCCTCCAGCACCATGACCCGGATTGTGAGACAGGGCATCCCTTCAGTGACATGAACCGGGGTGTGAGGCCGGGCACCCTTTCAGTACCTTACCCGGAATGTGAGGGCCGGGCACCCTTCACATGACCCGGGTGTGAGGCTGGGCACCCCTTCAGCGCCATGACTCGGGGTGTGAGGGCCGGGCACCCCATCAGTGCCTGAACCGGGGTGAGGGCCGGGCACCTTCAGTGACAGGACCCGCGGGTGAGGCCAGGCACGCTGGTATCATGACCCGGGGTGGAGGGCCGGGCACCCTCAGTGACATGTCCCAGGGTGAGGGCAGGCACCCTTTCAGTGCCATGGAGCAGGGTGTGAGGCGGGCACCCCCGTGGTGCCATGAACCAGGGTGTGAGGGCCAGGCACCCTTCAGTGACATGACCCGGGGAGTGAGGCCAGGCACCTCTTTAGTGACATGAACACGTGTGAGGGCCAGGCACCCCTTCAGTGCCATGAACCGGGGTGTGAGGCCAGGCAGCTTCAGTGCCCTGAAACAGGGGTGTGAAGGCCAGGCACCCCCAGTGCTGTGACAGGGTGTGAGCCGGGCACCCCTTCACATCAACCCGGGGTGTGAGTGCCGGGCACCTTCAGTGCCATGAACACTTGTGTAGGGCCAGCACCTTCAGTGCCATGAACCGGGGTGGGGCCGGGCACCCCTTCAGCACCATGACCCTGGGTGTTGGGGCTTGGCTCGTTTCAGTGCCATGAATCAGGGGTGTGAGGCCTGGCTCGATTCATTGCCCATAAAGGGGTGTGAGGGCCAGGCACCTTTTCAGTGACATGTCCCAGGGTGTGAGGGCGGGCACCCTTTCAGTGCCATGAAACAGGGTGTGAGGCGGGCACCCCATCAGTGCCATGAACCAGGGTGTGAGCCAGGCACCCCCCAGCACCATGGCTTGGAGTGTGAGGCCGGGCATCCCTTCAGTGCCATGAACACTTGTGTAGGGCAGGGCACCCCTTCAGTGCCATGAACCAGGTGTGAGTGCCGGGCAACCTTTCAGTGCCTGGCAGAGGTGTGAAGGCCAGGCACCCTACAGTGCTGTGAACCAGGGTGTGAGGGCCGGGCACCCCTTCACATGACCTGGGGTGTAGGCCCAGGCTCCTCTTCAGCACCATGACTCAGGGTGTGAGGGCCGGGCACCCCATCAGTGCCATGAAC
This sequence comes from Homarus americanus, assembly GCF_018991925.1. NCBI lineage: Eukaryota > Metazoa > Arthropoda > Malacostraca > Decapoda > Nephropidae > Homarus > Homarus americanus. Next base: position 60,131 of record NW_024743449.1, read on the forward strand.
AGGTGTGAGGGCAGGGCAACCCCTTCCATGACCAGGTGTAATGGCAGGCACCCCTTCAGTGCCTGAACCTGGGTGTGAGGGCCAGTCACTCCTTCAAGGACATGACCCGGGGTGTCAGGGCCAGGCACCTTAGTGACATGACCAGGGGTGCCAGGGCCGGGCACCCTCCAGCACCATGACCCGGATTGTGGGGCCAGGCACCTTCAGTGCCATGAACCGGGGTATGAGGCCAGGCATCTTCAATGCCATGACCCGGGGTGTGAGCCGGGCACCCCTTCACATGACCCGGGTGTGAGGGCCAGGCACCCCTCCAGCACCATGACCCGGAGTATGAGTGCGGGCACCCTTACAGTGCTGTGAACCGGGGTGTGAGGCCGGGCACCCCTTCAGTGCCATGAAGCGGGGTGTGAGGGCCGGGCACCCCCGTGGGTTCATGACCCGGGGTGTGAGGCCGCGCACCCCTTCAGTGCCATTACAGGTGTGAGGCCGGGCACCCTTTCAGTTACATGTCCCGGGATGTGAGGGTCGGGCACCCTTTCAGTGCCATGAAACAGGGTGTGAAGGCTGGGCACCCCTACAGTGCCATGAATCTGGGTGTGAGGGCTGGGCACCCCTTCAGCACCATGACTCGGGGTGTGAGGGCCGGGCACCCCATCAGTGCTGAACCGGGGAGTGAGGCCAGGCACCCCTTTAGTGACATGATCCGGGTGTGAGGGCCGGGCACCCTTCAGTGACATGTCCCGGGTGTGAGGGCCAGGCCTTCCAATGCCATGAAACAGGGTGTGAGGGCTGGCTCATTTCAGTGCCATGAATCGAGGTGTGAGGCAGGCACCCCTTCAGTGACATGACCCGGGGTGTGAGGGCCGGGCACTTGCCCACCATGCCCCGGGGTGTGAGGGCGGCACCCCTTCAGTGCCATGAACCTGGGTGTGAGGGCAGTCCTCCTTCATGACATGCATGCCCAGGGTGCGTGAACAGGGTACCACTCCAGCACCATGAGCCGGAGTGTGAGCCGGGCACCCTCCAGCACCATGGCGCGGGTGAGCCGGACACCCATTCAGTGACATGACCCGGGGTGTGACGGTGGGCACCGTGACATGACCCGGGGTGTGAGGCCAGGCACTCAGCACCATGCCCCGGGGTGCAGTGCTGGGCACACCTCCAGCACCATGCCCGGGGTGTCAGGGCCGGGCACCCCTTTGTGACATGACCCGGGGTGTGAGGGCCCGGCATCCTTTCAGAGCACAGCAGGAGGTGTGAAGGCCCGGCACCTACAGTGCTGTGAATCGGGTTGTGAGGCCGAGCTTCCACTGACCCAGGGTGTGAAACCGGGCATCCATCAGCACCATGACGGATTGTGAGGCCGGGCACCCCAGTGCCATGAACCGGGGTGTGAGGGTCAGGCACATCTAGTGTCATGAACCGGGGTGTGAGGGCCGGGCACCCTAGTACCATGACCGGTGGGGGCCGGGCACCTTCACATGACCCGGGGTGTGAGGGCGGGCACCTTCAGCACCATGACTCGGGGTGTGAGGGCCGGGCACCCCATCAGTGCCATGAACCGGGGTGTGAGGGGCCCCTTCAGTGACATGACCCGGGAGTGAGGGCCGGGCACCTCTTTAGTGACATGACCGGGGTGTGAGGGCCGGGGACCCTTCAGCACCATGACCCGGAGTGTGAGGCTGGGCACCTTCAGTGCCATGAACACTTGTGTAGGGGCGGGCACCTTCAGTGCCATGAACCGGGGTGTGAGGCCGGGCACCCCTCCAGCACCATGATGACCAGGTGTGAGGACAGGGCATCCCTTCAGTGACATGAACCGGGTGTGAGGCCGGGCACCTTTCAGTACCATGACCCGGAGTGTGAGGCCGGGCACCCCTTCACATGACCTGGGGTGTGAGGGCTGGGCTCCCCTTCAGCACCATGACTCGGGGTGTGAGGGCCGGGCACCCCATCAGTGCCACGAACCAGGGTGTGAGGGCCGGGCACCCCTTCAGAGACAGGACCCATGGAGTGAGGGCCGGGCACCCTTTCAGTGACATGTCCCGGGGTGTGAGGGCCGGGCACCCTTTCAGTGCCATGAAGCAGGGTGTGAGGGCCGGGCACCCCATCAGTGCCATGAACCGGGGTGTGAGCGCCGGGCACCCTTCAGTGACATGACACGGTGAGGCCGGGCACCTCTTTCTGACATGACCCGGGGTGTGAGGGCCGGGGACCCCTCCAGCACCATGACCCGGAGTGTGAGGGCCGGGCACCCCTTCAGTGCCATGAACACTTGTGTAGGGCCGGGCACCCCTTCAGTGCCATGAACCGGGGTGTGAGGCCGGGCACCCCTACAGTGCTGTGAAGCAGGGTGTGACGGTCGGGCACCCCTTCACATGACCCGGGGTGTGAGGGCCGGGCACCCCTTCACATGACCTGGGGTGTGAGGGCCGGGCACCCCTTCAGCACCATGACTCGGGGTGTGAGGGCCGGGCACCCCATCAGTGCCATGAACCGGGGAGTGAGGGCCGGGCTCCCCTTCAGTGCCATGACCCGGGGTGTGAGGCCCGGGCACCCCTTCAGTGCCATGAAACGGGGTGTGAGTGCAGGTCACCCCTACAGTGTTATGAACCGGGGTGTGAGGGCCGGGCACTTCACATGACCCAGGGTGTAATAGCCGGGCACCCCTTCAGTGCCCTGACCCGGGGTGTGAGGGCCGGGTACCCCTCCAGCACCATGGCCCTGGGTGTGAGGGCCGGACACCATTCAGTGATATGAACGGTGTGAGGGCCGGGCACCCGTTTAGTGCCATGAAACAGGGTGTGAGGGAGGGGCACCCTATAGTGCTGCGAACTGTGTGAGGGCTGGGCACCTTAACATGACGCGGGGTTTGAGGGCCTGGCTCTATTTCAGTGCCATGAATCGGTGTAAGGGCCGGGCACCCCTTTAGTGACATGACCCGGTGTGAGGCGGGCACCCTTTCAGTGACATGTCCCTGGGTGAGGGCCAGGCACCCTTTCAGTGCCATGAAACATGGGAAGGCGGCACCCATACAGTGTGAATCGGGGTAAGGGAGGGCACCCTTCCAGCACCATGCCCCGGGGTGAGGGCCGGGCACCTTCAGTGTCATGAACCTGGGTGTGAGGGCCGGTCACTCTTCAGTGACATGACCTGGGTGTCAAGGCCAGGCACCCCTTAGTGACATGACCCGGGTGCGTGAACTGGGCACCACTCCAGCACCATGAGCCGGAGTGTGAGGGCCGGGCACCCTCCAGCACCATGGCTCGGGGTGTGAGAGCGGACACCCATTCAGTGACATGACCCGGGGTGTGACGGTCGGGCACCCTTCATTGACATGACCCTGGGTGTGAGGGCCGGGCAGCCCTTCAGCACCATGCCCCTGGGTGCAGGGCCGGGCACCCCTCCAGCACCATGCCCTGGGGTGAGGGCGGCACCCCTTCAGTGCCATGAACCTGGGTGTGAGGGCCGGTCACCTTCAGTGACATGACCTGGGTGTCAGGGCCGGGCACCCCTTTTGTGACATGACCCGGGGTGTGAGGCCTGCATCCTTTCAGAGCCATGAAACGGAGTGAAGGCTCGGCACCCCTACATTGCTGTGAACTGGGTTGTGAGGGCTGGGCACCGCTTCACATGACCCGGGGTGGCCGCATCCATCCAGCACCAAGACCGGATTGTGAGAGCTGGCACCTTTCAGTGCCAAGGAAACGGGTGTGGCCGGCACCCTACAGTGCTTTTGAACCGGCGTGTGGAGGCCGGGCACCCTTCACATGACCTGGGGTGGAGGGTCACCCCTTCAGCACCATGACTCGGGGGTGGAGGGCTGGCACCTTCAGTGACATGACCTGTGGAGGAGGGCCGGCACCTCTTAGTGACATGACCCGGGGTGTGAGGGCGGGGACCCTCCAGCACCATGACCGGAGTGTGAGGGCTGGGCACCCCTTCAGTGCCATGAACACTTGTGTGGGGGCCGGGCACCTCAGTGCCAGGAACCGGGGTGTGAGGGCCGGGCACCCTCCAGCACCATGACCTGGATTGTGAGGACAGGGCATCCTTCAGTGACATGAACTGGGTGTGAGGGCCGGGCACCTCAGTACCATGACCCGGAGTGTGAGGGCTGGCACCCCTTCACATGACCCGGTGTGAGGGCTGGTCACCCATTCAGCATCATGACTCGGGGTGGAGGGGGCACCCCATCAGTGCCACGAACCGGGGTGTGAGGGCTGGCACCCCTTCAGTGACAGGACCTGCGAGTGAGGGCCGGGCACCCTAGTGACATGACCCGGGGTGAGGGCCGGGCACCTCTCAGTGACATGTCCCAGGGTGAGGGCTGGGCACCTTTCAGCAGTGAACGGGGTGTGAGGGCTGGCACCATCAGTGCCATGAACTGGGTGTGAGGGCGGGCACCTCAGTGACATGACCTGGGGAGGAGGGGCCGGGCACCTCTTAGTGATGACCCGGGTGTGAGGGCTGGGACCCCTCCAGCACCATGACCTGAGTGTGAGGGCTGGGCACCCCTTCAGTATGAACACTTGTGTAAGGCTGCCCCTCCAGCACCATGACCCGGAGTGAGGACAGGGCATCCCTTCAGTGACATGAACTGGGAGGAGGCCGGGCACCTTTCATTACCATGACCAGGGAGGTGGAGGCTGGCACCCCTTCACATGACCTGGGGGTGAGGCCGGCCCCTTCAGCACCAGACTGGGTGGAGGGCCGAGCACCCCATCAGTGCCACGAACTGGGTGGAGGCTGGCACCTTCAGAGACAGGACCTGCGGAGTGAGGGCGGCACCCTTTTAGTGACATGACCCGGGGTGGGAGGGCTGGGACCCTCCAGCACCATGACCTGGAGGTGAGGGCTGCACCCTTCAGTGCCATGAACACTTGGGGAGGGCTGGCACCCCTTCTGTGCCGAACCCGTGTGTGAGGGCCGGGCACCCTACAGTGCTGTGAAGCAGGGTGTGAGGCCGGGCACCCCTTCACATGACCCGGGTGTGAGGGCCGGGCACCTCCACATTACCTGGGGTGTGAGGGCCGGGCACCCCTTCAGCACCATGACTCGGGGTGAGGGTCGGGCACCCCATCAGTGCCATGAACCGGGAGTGAGGGCCGGCTCCCTTTAGTGCCATGACCCGGGTGGTGAGGCCCGGGCACAACTTCAGTGCCATGAAAGGGGTGGAGTGCAGGTCACCCCTACAGTGTTATGAACTGTAGGCTGGGCACCCCTTCACATGACCCGGTGAAGACGGGCACCCTTCAGTGCCCTGACCCGGGGTGTGAGGGCCGGGTACCCCTCCAGCACCATGGCCCTGGGTGGAGGCCGGACACCAATTCAGTGATATGAACCGGGTGAGGGCCGGCACTCTTTAGTGCCATGAAACAGGGTGTGAGGGCGGGGCACCCCCATGGTGCTGCGAACAGGGTGAGGGCCGGGCACCCCTTCACATGACGCGGGTTTGAGGGCCTGGCACGATTTCAGTGCCATGAATCGGCGTGTGAGGGCCGGGCACCCTTCAGCACCATGACCCGGGGTGTTGGGGCTGGCCTGATTTCAGTACCATGAACAGGGGTGAGGGCCGGGTACCCAATAGCACCATGACCTGGGTGTGAAGGCTGGGAACCCTCCAGCACCATGTCCCGGTGTGAGGGCCGGACACCCATTCAGTGACATGACCTGTGACGGCCGGGCACCACTTCAGTGACATGACCGGGGTGTGAGGGCTGGGCACCCTCCAGCACCATGCCCTGGGTGTGAGGGCCGGGCACCCCTTCAGTGCCATGAACCTGGGTGTGAGGCCGGTCACTCCTTCAGTGACATGACCCGGGTGTCAGGGCCGGGCACCCTTTCGTGAAAATGACCCGGGGTGTGAGGGCCAGGCACCCTTTCAGAGCCATGAACGGGAAGGCCCGGCACAGCAACAGTGTTAGAACTGGGTTAGAGGGCCGGGCACCCCTTCACATGACCCGTGGTGTGAAGGCCGGGCATCCCTCCAGCACCATAACCCGGATTGTGAGGGCCGGGCACCCCTCCAGCACCATGCCCCAGGGTGTGAGGTCCGGGCACCCCTTCAGTGCCATGAACCTGGGTGTGAGGGCCGGTCACTCCTTCAAGGACATGACCCGGGGTGTCAGGGCTGCACCCCTTTAGTGACATGACCTGGGTGTCAGGGCCGGGCACCCCTTCAGTGACATGACCTGGGTGCCTGCTGGCACCCTCCAGCACCATAACCCGGAGTGTGAGGGCCGGGCACCCTTCAGCCATGAAGCGGGTGTAGGCCGGGCACCCAGTCACATGACCCGGGTGTGAGGGCCGGGCACCCCTCCAGCACCATGACCCGGAGTATGAGTGCCGGGCACCCCTACAGTGCTGTGAACCGGGGTGTGAGTGCCGGGCACCCCTTCAGTGTCATGAAGCGGGGTGTGAGGCCGGCACCCCATTAGGTTCATGACCCGGGGTGTGAGGGCCGGGCACCCCTTCAGTTCCATGAACCGGGGTGTGAGGGCGGGCACCCTTTCAGTGCCATGAAACAGGGTGTGAAGCCTGGCACCCCTACAGTACTGTGAACTGGATGTGAGGCCGGCACCTTCACATGACCCGGGAGTGTGAGAGCCGGCACCCTTCAGCACCATGACTCAGGGTGTGAGGGCGGGCACCCCATCAGTGCCATGAACTGGGTGGAGGCCGGGCACCTTCAGTGACATGACCTGCGGAGGAGGGCTGGCACCCTTTAGTGACATGTCCTGGGTGTGAGGGCCGGACACCATTCAGTGACATGACCTGCGGAGTGAGTGCCGGTCAACCCTTTAGTGACATGACCTGGGGTGTGGAGGGCCGGGGACCCTCCAGCACCATGACCCAGGAGTTTGAGGGCCGGGCATCCCTTCAGTGACACCCGGGGTGTGAGGTCCGGGCACCTTTCATTGACATGTCCCGGGGTGTAAGGGCGGGCACCCTTTCAGTGCTCATGACTGGGGTGTGAGGCCGGGCACCATCAGTGCCATGAACCGTGTGAAAGCCGGGCACCCCTTCAGTGCCATGAACCTGGTGAGGGCCGGTCACTCCTTCAGTGACATGACCTGGGGTGTCAGGGCCGGGCACCCTCTGACATGACCGGTGGAGGGCTGGGGACTCCAGCACCATGACCTGGAGTTTGAGGGCCGGGCATCCTTCAGTGACATCACCGGGTGTGAGGTCCGGGCACCCTTTCATTGACATGTCCTGGGTAAGGGCCGGGCACCCTTTCAGTGCCATGACTGTGTGAGGGCCGGGCACCCCATCAGTGCCATGAACTGGGTGTGAAGGCCGGGCACCCTTATGACATGACCTGCGGAGGAGTGCTGGGCACCCTTCAGTGACATGACCCGTGTGGGGGCTGGGCACCCCTTCAGCACCATGCCCCGGGGGTGAGGCCGGGTACCCCTCCAGCACCATGCCACGGTGAGGCTGGCACCCCTTCAGTGACAGGACCCGCGGAGGAGGGCCGGGCACCCCTTTAGTGACATGACCTGGGTGTGAGGGGGGCACCTTTCAGTGACATGTCCCGGGGTGAGGGCCGGGCACTTTCAGTGCCATGAAACAGGTGTGAAGGCCGGGCACCCCTACAGTGCCATGAATCGGGGTGTGAGGGCTGGGCACCTTCAGCACCATGACTCGGGGTGTGGGGCCGGGCACCCCATCAGTGCCACGAACCGGGGTGTGAGGGCCGGGCACCTTCAGTGACAGGACCCATGGAGTGAGGGCGGGCACCCCTTTAGTGACATGACCGGGGTGAGGGCCGGGCACCCTTTCAGTGCCATGAAACAGGGTGTGGTGAGCACCCTACAGTGCCATGAATCGGGGTGTGAGGCTGGGCACCTTCAGCACCATGACTGGGGTGTGAGGCGGGCACCCCATCAGTCACGAACCGGGGTGTGAGGCCAGGCACTTCAGTGACAGGACCCACGGAGGTGAGGCCAGGCACCTTAGTGACATGGGGTGTGAGGGCCGGCACCCCTTCAATGCCATGAAGGGGTGAGGGCCAGGCACCCCATTAGGTTCATGACCCGGGGTGTGGGCCAGGCACCCCTTCAGTGCCATGAACAGGGGTGTGAGGACAGGGCAACCCCTCAGTGACATGTCCCGGGGTGTGAGCCGGGCACCCTTTCAGTGCCATGAAACAGGTGTGAGGCGGGCACCTACAGTGCCATGAATCGGGGTGTGAGGCTGGGCACCCCCAGCACCATGACTCGGGTGTGAGGCCGGGCACCCCATCAGTGCCACAGACCGGGGTGTGAGGGCCGGGCACCTTCAGTGACAGGACCTTGGGTGAGGGCGGGCACCCCTTAGTGACATGACCCGGGGTGTGAGGCCGGGCACCCTTTCAGTGCCATGAACCGGGGTGTGAGGCCAGGCACCTCTTTAGTGATATGACCCGGGGTGTGAGGCCGGGGACCCCTCAGCACCATGACCCGGAGTGTGAGGCCGGGCACCCCTTCAGTGCCATAAACAATTGTGTAAGATCGACACCTTCAGTGCCATGAACCGGGGTGTAGGGGCCGGGCACCCCTCAGCACCATGACCCGGAGTGTGAGGACAGGGCATCCCTTCAGTGACATGGACCGGGGTGTGACTGCCAGGCACCCTTCAAGTACCATGACCCGGGTGTGAGCCGGGCACCCCTTCACGGGACCCGGGGTGTGAGGGCTGGGCACCTTCAGCACCATGACTCGTGGTGTGAGGGCCGGGCACCCCATCAGTGCCACGAACCGGGGTGTGAGGGCCGGGCACCCCTTCAGAGACAGGACCCAGGAGGTGAGGGCCAGGCTTTAGTGACATGACCCGGGTGTGAGGGCCGGGCACCCTTTCAGTGACATGTCCCGGGGTGTGAGGGCCGGGCACCCTTCAGTGCCATGAAACGGGGTGTGAGGCCGGGCACCCCATCAGTGCCATGAACCGGGGTGTGTGAGCCGGGCACCCCTACAGTGCTGTGAACCAGGGTGTGACGGCCGGGCACCCCTCACATGACCGGGGTGTGAGGCTGGGCACCCCTTCACATGACCTGGGGTGTGAGGCCGGGCACCCTCAGCACCATGACTCCGGGGTGAGGGCTGCACCCCATCAGTGCTATGAACTGGGGAGTGAGGGCTGGCTCCCATTCAGTGCCATGAAACGGTGGGTGTGAGTGCAGGTCACCCTACAGTGTTAAGGAACCGGGGTGTGAGGGCCGGGCACCCCTTCACATGACCCGGGTGTATTAGGTGGGCACCCCTTCTGCGCCCTGACCCGGGGTGTGAGGGGCTGGCACCCCTCCAGCACCATGGCCCTGGGTGAGGCTGACACCAATTCAGTGATATGAACCGGGGTGTGTGAGGGCTGCACCCTTTTTAGTGCTATGAAACAGGGTGTGAGGGCGGGGCACCTTCTGTTATGTGAGAACCGGGGGTGGAGGGCCGGGGCAATCTCACATGACGCGGGGTTTGAGGGCCTGGCACGATTTCAGTGCCATGAATCGGCGTGTGAGGGCTGGGCACCTCTTCAGCACCATGACCCGCCAGTTAAAGCTGGCCTGATTTCAGTGCCATGAATCGGCGTGTGAGTGCCGGGCACCTTGCACAGTGCTGTGAACCAGGGGCGGGGCTGGGCACCCCTTCAATGCTATGAAGGGGGTGTGAGGCCGGGCACCCCATTAGGTTCATGACCTGGGGTAGTTAGGGCTGGGCACCCTTCAGTGCCAAGTGAACAGGGGGTGTGGGAGGACAGGGCATCCTTCAGTGACATGGTCCGGGGTGTGAGGGCCGGGCACCTTCCGTGCCATGAAACAGGGTGTGAAGGCCGCACCCTTCACATGACCTGGGTGTGTGGCTACACCCCTTCAGCACCATGACTCGTGAGGGCCGGGCACCCCATCAGTGCCACGAACTGGGTGTGAGGGCTGGGCACCCCTTCAGGAGACAGGACTGCGGAGTGAGGCTGGCACCCTTTAGTGACACATGACCGGGGTGAGGGCCGGGCACCTTTCAGCAGACATGTCCTGGGGTGTGAGGGCCGGGCACCTTTTCAGTGCCATGAACGTGGGGTGGAGGGCCGGCACCCCATCAGTGCCATGGAACCGGGGTGTGAGTGCCGGGCACCCCTTCAGTGACATGACCCAGGGAGTGAGGGCCAGGCACCTCCTTTGTGACATGACCCTGCAGTGTGAGGGAAGCGGGGACCCCTCCAGCACCATGACCTGGAGGTGAGGGCTGGGCACCCCTTCAGTGCTATGAACACTTGTGTAAGGGCCGGGCACCCCTTCAGTGCTATGAACTGAGAGGTGTGAGGGCCGGGCACCCCTTTTCAGTGCCCTGGAACGGGTGAAGGCCGGGCACCCCTACAGTGCTGTGAACTAGGTGTGATTTACAGCTACACCCTCACATGACCCGGGGTGTGAGGGCTGGGCACCCCTTCACATGACCTGGGGTGTGAGGGCGGGCACCCCTCAGCACCATGACTCGGGGTGTGAGGTGGCCGGGCACCCCATCAGTGCCATGAACTGGGAGTGAGGGTTGGCCCCTTCAGTGCCATGACCTGGGTGTGAGGCCCGGCATCTCCTTCAGTGCCATAGAAACGGGGTGTGAGTGCAGGTCACCCCTACAGTGTTATGAACTGGGGTAACGGAGGGCTGGCACCCCTTCACACACCTGGGGGTGTACAGGCGGGCACCCCTTCAGTGCCCTGACCTGTGTGAGGGCTGGCACTTTCTAGCACCATGGCCCGGGGTGTGAGGGCCGGACACCACCAGTGATATGAACTGGGGTGTGGAGGCCGGGCACCCTTTAGTGCTAAGTGAAACAGGGTGTGAGGGCGGGGGCACTCTACTGTTATGAGAACCGTGTGTGAGGGTGCACCTCACATGACGTGCGGGGTTTGAGGCCTGGCACGATTTACAGTGCCATGAATCGAGTGGTGGCCGGGCACCCCTTCAGCACCATGACCTGCTGTGTTGGGGGCTTGGCCTGATTTCAGTGCTGAATCAAGTGTGTGGAGCAAGCGGGCACCCTATGGTGTTGTGAACCAGGGTGTGGGAGGGTTGCACCCTTCAATGCCATGAAGGGGGGTGTGAGGCCGGGCACCCCATTAGGCCTCATGACCTGGGTAAAGAGCGGGCACCCCTTCAGTGCTATGAACAGGGGTGTGGGAGGACAGGGCATCCCTTCAGTGACATGAACCGGGGTGGAGGGCCGGGCACCCTTCCGTGCCATGAAACAGGGGTGTGAAGGCCGGGCACCCCTCTCACATGACCCGGGGTGTGAGGGCTGGGCACCCCTTCAGCACCATGACTCGGGGTGTGGAGGGCCGGGCACCCCATCAGTGCCACGAACCGGGGGGTGTGTGAGGGCCGGGCACCTTCAGAGACAGGACCTGCGGAGTGAGGTGGCCGGGCACCCCTTAGTGACATGACCCGTGAGGGCCGGGCACCCTTTCAGTGACATGTCCTGGGGTGGTGGAGGGCCGGGCACCCTTTCAGTGCCATGAAACGGGGTGTGAGGCCGGGCACCCACGTGCCATGAACCGGGGTGAGCGCTGGCACCTTCAGTGACATGGACCCAGGAGCGAGGGCCAGGTGACCCTTTTGTGACACATGGGACCCGGCAGGTGAGGCTGGGGACCCTCCAGCACCATGACCCGGAGTGTGAGGGCTGGCACCCCTTCAGTGCCATGACCACTTGTGGGGCGGGCCGGGCACCCCCTTCAGTGCCATGAACCGAGGTGTGAGGGCTGGGCACTTTTCAGTGCTCCTGAAACGGGGTGTGAAGGCGGGCACCTACAGTGCTGTGAACCAGGGTGTGACGGCTGGGCACTTCACATGACCCGGGTGTGAGGGCTGGGCACCCCTTCACATGACCTGGGGTGTGAGGGCCGGGCACCCCTCAGCAACATGACCTGGGGCGGAGGGCTGGCACCCCATCAGCGAACCGTGAGGAGGGCCGGGCTCCTTCAGTGCCATGAACTGGGGTGTGAGGCCCGCATCCCCTTCAGTGCTATGAACGGGGTGTGAGTGCAGGTCACCCTTACAGCAGCAAGGAACCGGGGTGTGTGAGGGCCGGGCACCCCTTCATGACCCGCTGGGGTACAGGCGGCACCCCTTCAGTGCCCTGGGACCTGGGGTGTGAGGCCCGGTACCCCTCCAGCACCATGGCCCTGGGTGTGAGGGCCGGACATCAATTCAGCAGATAAGGAACCGGGTGTGAGGGCCGGGCACCCTTTAGTGCTAAGTGAAACAGGGTATGAGGGCGGGGCACTTACTGTTATGAGAACCGGGGTGTGAGGGCTGGGCACCACATGACGCGTGGGAAGCTTGAGGGCCTGGCACGATTTCAGTGCCATGAATCGGCGTGTGAGGGCTGGGCACCCCTCAGCACTACATGACCCGCTGTGTTGGGCTTTGCCTGATTTCAGTGCCATGAATCGGCGTGTGAGTGCCGGGCACCCCTACAGTGTTGTGAACCAGGGTGTGAGGGCTGGCACCCTTCAATGCCATATGAAGGGGGTGTGAGGGCCGGGCGCCCCATTAGGTTCATGACCCGTGTTAGGGCTGGCACCCTTCAGTTAAGGCGAATGGGGTGGTGGCTGTGGCACCCCTTCAGTTCCATGAACTGGGGTGTGAGGGCTGGGCACCTTTCACATGACCTGGGGTGTGAGGGCTGGGCACCACTCAGCACCATGACTCGGGGGTGGAGGGCCGGGCACCTATCAGTGCCAAGTGAACCGGGGGTGTGAGGGCTGGGCACCTTCAGTGACATGGATCTGCGTGAGTGAGGGCTGGCACCCCTTTAGTGACATGACCCAGGGTGTGAGGGCTGGGGACCCCTCCTGCACCACAGACCCATCAGAGGGCTGGCACCCCCTTTAGTGACATGACCTGGGGTGTGAGGGCCGGACACCAATTCAGTGACATGACCTGCGGAGGAGTGCTGGGCACCCCTTAGTGACATGACCTGGGGTGGGAGGGCTGGGGACCCCTCCAGCACTATGACCTGAGGGCTGGCATCCTTCAGTGACATCACCTGTGTGGAGGTCCGGGCACCCTTTCAGTGACATGTCCTGGGTGTGAGGGGGCTGGGCAACTTTCAGTGCCATGACTCGGGGTGTGAGGGCTGGGCACCCCATCAGTGCCATGAACTGTGGAGGAGGGCTGGGCACCCCTTTTAGTGACATGACCTGGGGTGTGAGGGCTGGCACCCTTCAGCACCATGCCCCGGTGAGTGGGGCCGGGCACCCTTCAGTGCTGAACCTGAGTGAGGGCTAGTCACTCCCTTCAGTGACATGACCCGGGGTGTCAGGGCTGGCACCCTTAGTAGACATGACCCGGGGTGCGTGGGGCTGGCACCCCCTCCAGCACCATGAGACCCGGAGAGTGAGGGGCCGGGCACCCCTCCAGCACCATGGCCCGGGGGTGAGGGCCAACATCCATCTGGTGACATGACCTGGGGTGTGACGGTTGGGGCACCCCTCCAGCACCATGCCCCGGGGTGTGAGGCTGGCACCTCTGCGCGCCATGAACCTGTGTGAGGGCTGGCTACTCCTTCAGTTACATGACCTGGGGTGTGAGGGCTGGACCCCTCCAGCACCATGCCCCAGGGTGTTATGGCCGGGCACCCTTCACAGTGCTATGAACCTGGTGTGAGGGCTGGTCACCTTCAGTGACATGACCCGGGGTGTCAGGCTGGCACCCCTTTCGTGACATGACCTGGGTGTGAGGGCTGGCACCTTCAGAGCCATGAAACGGGGTGTGAAGGCCTGGCACCCCTACAGTGCTGTGGAACTGGGCTAGGAGGGCTGGGCACCCCTTCACATGACCCGGGTGAAGGCCGGGCATCCTCCCAGCACCATGACCTGGATTGTGGGGGGCTGGCACCTTCAGTGCCATGAACTGGCCAGAGGGCTGGGCACATCTTCACTGCCATGAATGTGAGGGCTGGCACCCTTTCAGTGCCATGAAACGGGCTAGAAGGCGGGCACCTTACAGTGCTTTGAACCGGGTGAGGGCTGGGCACCCCTTCAAAAGGCACCATTACTCGAGGTGAGGCCGGGCACCCCATCAGTGCCATGAACCTGGGTGTGAGGGGGCCGGCACCCTTCAGTGACACATGACCTGGGAGTGAGGGCCGGGCACTTTAGTGACATGACCTGGGTGTAAGGGCTGGGGACCCTCCAGCACCCATGGACGCGGGAGTGAGGCTGGCACCCCTTCAGTGCCATCAACACGGGTGAAGGGCCGGGCACTTTTCAGTGCCAAGTGAACCGGGGTGGGGAGGGCCGGGCACGCTTGAAGTTCTGAAACGGGGTGTAAAGGCCTGGCACCCCTACAGTGCTGTGAACCAGGGTGTGAGGCTGGCAACCCCTTCACATGACCTTGGGTGTAGGTCCGGGCACCCCTTCAGCATCATGACTGGGTGGAGGGCGGCACCCCATCAGTGCTATGAACTGGAGTGAGGGTTTAAGTGCCCCTCCAGCACCATGACCTGGAGTGTGAGGACTGTCATCCCTTCAGTGACATGAACCGGGGTGGAGGGCTGGGCACCCCTTCAGCACCATGACTCTGGGGTAAGAGGGCTGGGCACCCCATCAGTGCCACGAACCGGTGCAGCAGTCAGCACCCCCTCTTTCAGTGACATGACCTGGAGGTGAGGGCCGGGCAACCTTCAGTGCCATGAAACAGGGGTGTGAGGGCCTGGCCTGATTTCAGTGCCATGAATCGGGGTGTGGAGGCTGGCACCCTTCAGTGACACATGACCCGTGAGGGCTGCAGGATTCCCAGCACCATGCCCCGGGGTGTGAGGGCTGGCACCCTCAGTGCCATGAACTGGGTGTGAGGGCTGGTCACCTTCAGTGACATGACCTGGGTGACAGGCTGGGCACCCCTTTAGTGACACACCTGGGGTGCGTGAACTGCACCACCCAGCACGATGAGCCGGAGTGTGAGGGCCGGGCACCCCTCCAGCACCACATGGCACAGGGTGTGAGGGCTGACACCCATTCAGTGACATGACCTGGGTGTGACGGTCGGACACCCCTTCAGTGACATGACCTGGGGTGTGTGAGGCTGGCACCCCCAGCACCATGCCCCTGGAGGGGTGTGAGGGGCCAGGCACCCCTTCAGTCCCATGAACCTGGGTGTGAGGGCCGGTCACTCCTTCAGTGACACGACCCGGTGCCAGGGCCGGCCACCCTTTCAGTGACATGTCCCGGGGTGTGGGCCACCTTTCAGTGCTATGAATCGGGGTGTGAGGGCGGGCACCCCTTTAGCACCTGCGGGGTGTTGGAACTGGCTCGATTTCAGTGCCATGAATCGGGTGTGGCCTGGCTCGATTTCAGTGCCATGAATCGGGGTGTGAGGCCAGGCACCTTCAGTGACATGACCAGGGGTGTGACGGCCAGACACCCCTTCAGTGACATGACCAGGGGTGTGAGGGCCGTGCACCCCTCAGCACCATGAAACAGGGTGTGAGCCGGGCACCCCTACAGTGCCATGAATCAGGTAGTGAGAGGCTGGGCACCCTTCAGCACCATGACTCGGGGTGTGATGGCCAGAGCACCCCATCAGTGCTACGAACCGGGGTGTGAGGCCGGGCACCCTTCAGTGACAGGACCTGCGGAGGAGGCCGGGCACTTGATGTGACCCAAGGTGTGAGCCAGGCACCCTTCCAGCACCATGCCCAGGTGTGAGGCCGGGCACCTTTCAGTGCCATGAACCTGGGTGTGAGGGCCAGTCCTCCTTCAGTGACATGAGGTGACAGGGCCAGGCACCCCTTTAGTGACATGACCCGGGGTGCGTGAACCGGGGCACCCTCCAGCACCATGAGCCGGAGTGTGAGGGCTGGGCCTCAGCACCATGGCGCGCGGGGTGTGAGGCAGGACACCCATAGTGACATGACCCGGGGTGTGACGGTCGGACACCCCTTCATAGACATGACCCGGGGTGGGCCAGGGGCTCATCAGCTGCCCGGGGTGCGGGCAGGCACCAGCACCATGCCCCGTGGTGTGAGGCCGGGCACCCCTTCAGTGCCATGAACCTGGGTGTGAGGCCGGTCACTCCTTCAGTGACATGACCCAGGGGTGTCAGGGCCGGGCACCCTTTCAGTGAAATGTCCCTGGGTGTGGGCCGGGCACCTTTCAGTGCTATGAATCGGGGTGTGAAGGCCAGGCACCCGCCTGCACCATGGCCAGGGTGTTGGAACTTGGCTCGATTTCAGTGCCATGAATCGGGGTGTGAGGCTGGCTCGATTTCAGTGCCATGAATCCAGGGTGTGAGGCTGGGCACCCCTTCAGTGACATGACCCGGGGTGTGAAACCGGGCACCCTTTAGTGCCATGAAACAGGTGTGAGGCAGGCACCCCTACAGTTCTGCGAACCGGGGTGTGAGGCCAGGCACCCCTTCAGTGACATATCCAGGGGTGGACGGCCGGGCACCCCTTCAGTGACATGACCCGGGGTGTGAGGGCCGTGCCCTCAGCACCATGCCCCAGGGGTGTGAGGCCGTGCACCCCTCAGCACCATGAACCTGGGTGTGAGGTCGGTCACTCCCCAGTGACATGACCCAGGGTGTCAGGGCCAGGCACACTCGTGACATGAAACAGGGGTGTGAATGCAGCACCCCTACAGTGTGTTAACCGGGTTGTGAGGACCGGGCACCCCACATACCCTGGGTGTGAAGGCATGGCATCCCTCCAGCAACATGACCCGGATTGTGAGGGCCGGGCACCCCTTCAGTGCCATGAACCGGGGTGTGAGGCCAGGGCACATCTTCAGTGCCATGACCCGGGATGTGAGGGCCAGGCACCCCTCCAGCACCATGGCTGGGGTGTGAGGCCGGACACCCATTCAGTGACATGACCGGGGGTGTGACGGTCGGGCACCACTTCAGTGACATGAACCGGGGTGTGAGGGCCGGGCACCCCCCAGTGCTGCGAACCGGGGTGTGAGGGCAGACACCTTCATGACGCGGGGTTTAGGGCCTGGCTCGATTTCAGTGCCATGAATCGGCGTGTGAGGCCAGGCACTTCAGCACAATGACCAGGTGTTGGGCTTGGCTCGATTCAGTGCCATGAATCAGGGTGTGAGAGCCTGGCTCGATTTCAGTGCCATGAATCAGGGTGTGAGGCCGGGTACCCCATCAGCACCATGACCCAGGGGTGTGAAGACCAGGCACCTCCAGCACCATGTCCCGGGGTGTGAGGGCGGACACTCATTCAGTGACATGACCCGGGGTGTAGGGCCGGGCACCCCATTAGTGACATGACCCGGGTGCCAGAGGCCAGGCACCCCTCCAGCACCTGACCCAGGTGTGAGGGCCGGGCACACCCTTCAGTGCCATGAACCGGGGTGTGAGGCCGAGCACATCTTCAATGCCATGAACCGGGGTGTGGGCCGGGCACCCATTAGGTTCATGACCCGGGTGTGGGGCCGGGCACCTTCAGTGCCATGAACAGGGTGTGAGGCCAGGCACCTTCAGTTCCATGAACCGGGTGTGAGGGCCGGGCACCCTACATGACCCGGGGTGTGAGGCTGGGCACCACTTCAGCACCATGACTCCGGGTGTGTGAGGGCCAGGCACCCCATCAGTGCCATGAACCGGGGTGTGAGGCCGGGCTCCCCTTCAGTGCCATGAACCGGGGTGTGAGGCGGGCATCCCCTTCAGTGCCATGAAAAAGGGGTGTGAGTGCAGGTCACCCCCACAGTGTTATGAACCGGGGTGTGAGGCCGGAACCCTTCACATGACCCGGGGTGTAATAGGCAGGCACCTTCGTGCCCTGACCCGGGGTGTGAGCCGGGTACCCCCTCCAGCACCATGGCCCTGGGTGTAGGGGCCGGATATTCAGTATTATGAACCGGGGTGTGAGGGCCGGGCACCCTTTTAGT